>NC_137502.1:26999555-27049555 GCF_041902795.1 Electrophorus electricus
CACACAACACACAAACCTAATAATCAAGAACAAATCTACCAAAATAGCACTTCTTAAACATTTGCTATAGTGCAGGCAGTTTAACACAAACACACCTTAATTCCCAAACAAATAATCCCCATTTTAGTATAAGAGGGCGTCCAGTCAGATGGGTTTCTGAGAACAACCTGAAAGTTTCCCGCCTTTCTTTGTGGGACACAGTAGAACCCTATTTAATAACTTGTTTCAGTAAATAGCTGTATTTATTATTCATTTATTATACTGTATACAGCTATTACACATACCTTGCGTTTGGGGGGAGGTGAACTGACCACTTACCAAAATATTCCTTTTTCATGTGCATCTCCAGCTCTCTCTCCAGCTCCAAGGTCAAAGCTTCCAGCCGTCTCTCCGCCTGGCTCGGCCCACTGTCACGGGAAGGGGTAATCTGGCAGGGCATCTTAAACTTCTGGCCCTGGGCGACCGTTTTCGCGGAGACGCCATAGCTGTCGACTGCTTGTATGCCAGTGTTAACATCGGCGTCCGCTCCGTGCTGGGTGGACGACTGGTGCGCTTGCGTCTCTTCTAGCACGGAGTACGCCTGCAGATGCAGGCGGTGGGGAGCGTTTGTCTCACCGAAGTCTTGAAGTAGCGTGTCTTCTAATAGGCCGGGTCCTAGTACCGACGACCGGGGCGAAGGGAGCTGAATCTCCGGGTAAGTGCTCATGGATCCCCGGGAACTCCGCGAGCTTCTGGAGCTGTGGCTCGAGATGCTAGACCGGGGGCTGACCGCACAGTTCGCCACGGCAGCCGGTCGGCCGTTCCCGTCCTGGCTGCAGATGCTGGTACGAGGGCTGGCCACGGCCATGCCGTGCCCTGCGACGTTCTCCGGATCCGGATTACCTGCGGGCACGTAGCGGGACTCCGAAAAACTAGAGCGCGGACTCGCGGTGCTCGAGTACTGACTGGCGGTACTGGAGCGGGGGCTGACGTGCCGTTGATCGTAGCCCATACTAATGCCACTGGTGCGGTTGCTACTGGGTTTGCTCCCGCAGTCGTAACTGTTGAGACTGGCCCTTGGGCTGGAATGCTTACTGGTGTCGCTGGCCGTGCTCGCGTAGCTAGACCGCGGGCTGAACGCGGTGCTTCCTTCGCACTGCACAAGACTCGAGCGAGGACTCGTGTATTTCTCTTGAGCCGGAGCGACGAGGCTGGTCCGCGGGCTGATCACGCTCGATCGAGGGCTGGCGTGCTTGCTCTGCTCCTGAGACGAGTGGGACGACGCCAGACTGGAGCGAGGGCTCGCTGCCGTGTACCTGCCGTCGGGGTTCATCCCCAGACACATGCTGTTGCTCCGGATCCCAGATGTGGCCGCCTGCTTTGCCCACACCAGCCCGTCGTAAGCGCAGCCGGTGCTGTACCGATGCCCCTGCGACTCCTGCGAGTACCGCCGATGCTTGTCTGACGCGCCGCTATAACACGGCAGCGCAACTTCAGATTTGGTGCAATAGCCGTCGTCCGTGTAAACTGCGTCTCGTTGAGGGGAGCAGAAGTCTAAAGGCACTGCTCGGTTCCCGTTCACGGAGCGCACGGAAGCCGCGCTATAGACTTTGTTTCCCGGCGTATAGTTCTCCACAGTGTGGTGCTGCTGCTGTGGCGCCGAGGTGCCATTCATTCGCGTACTTTTCTGTCCAGGTAGCACGGCGGACGAGAAGCCCACCTCGGCATCGAGCTCCCCTCTTCTGCCGTACACGCCGTCTTGATAAGCATCATAAATCGAGAGATTTTCCATCAACTTGCTTGCCTTGTGTCCCAAATCCGCTTCGTAACGATCCATGTTTGGCCGCCGAGACCGCAGAACAAGTTGAGAGACGGAGCGAGAGCGCACTTTAGTCGGCGAGCCAAGTCCAGCAGCACGGGAGACGGCAGAAAGTGTGTTTCAAATGGAAATCCCAACAAAACGCCATCGCTTCCTACTGGTGATCAGTTAGGCTTCGGTCGGAGTTTTCTTCACAATACATGATCCCCGCCTTCCAAAACTGTTGCGATACACTCGTTTGACAAAGTTTCCACACAAGAGACGTTTGTCAATTTCAGTTTTTGTTAAGTTGAAAGGTCTTTACAGTCAATGGCGCGCTGCGCGGAGGAATTTTCTCTCTTGAGTTTTCTCACAATCCTTGGGAAAAAAAACATTGTTTTCGAAAATCCAAGCTCCGTAATTTCTTTTGTTGAGAGTTTCGCGACGGCGAGGGAGCTATTCGAGCGAAACGAGACCAGAAAGGTTTGAATAAAAGGAAGCGCACGGGACTCGTTCGTGTCGAAGGAATGCGTGGAGGTAGACTGGGTGCGCTGCGGCGCGCTGGAATGCGCTTAATGCTGGAGCGAAACAATGATCCCCACCAGCTCAGCAAGGGGCGCCGAGTCCTGAAAAAACGGCCTTTGGGAGGGTATGTGTGTGTCCACTTTCATGCGCCCGAAGAGATTGAAGACTGAACTAAACAGACGAGGCCCAAAGAATTCAAACTGCTCTTTCTATCAGGAACGTTTGAGCAAATAACACAACTCCAGCTAGTGGCCAACCACCCGAATGTAAGAAAAATAAAAACTGGATCGAAAGCTTTTCGTAATTAGCAAGGCACATATTCCCCGATTGGTTATGAATTCAATAAATGAGGTTCTTATCGAAAATGACTGATTAAAGTATTTTCCTCTTGTTCACTGATCATAAGTCTGCACTACCCTTGTCTATAATTAAAACATAAGATAGTAATTACAAGTGGCCCGTGACTGGCAGAAGCACAAGACAACACACCTTTGCATGAAACCTTTTCTGTTTGAAGTAAACGTGTTCCGTTTATTCAGTTTGTCCCTTTGGAAATATACTGACTCAGGTATGGCCATGAATATTCCGAATATTTACATTATCCATTATATTACGTGCACACCTTTCTCTTTATATAACTTAATGTGTATACATATTAATGCATTCCGACATGTATACAGACGTTTTCAACATCAGTATACAGCTCAGTCAGTTATTCACACCAAGGGCTTATCCTTTTTTTAACACTTAAACTCTTAACACGTATCATGTTACAGTTGCGCCGAACACCTACTTCTCCGTATGGGTTCCTTTTGTAACTGTCCCTGTATCAGTTTCATGTGTAGTCCCTGTTGAGACGAAAGCTCAATGCTTAGTGGGTCACCGGGAGGAGGGACAAGGTGACTCGAAACAGGCGGTCACTTGTATGTAAAATTCAGAAAAATTGATTGCTGAATTGTTTTAACATTTTATTTTTGTATTGAACAATGTATTTAAAAGTAGGCAAATGTCACTGTAAACAATTACATTATTGTAAAGTTGTTTCTGTTGACAGGGAGAGGTGCTGAACTGGGTTGATCTTCAAAGCCACAGTCAGAAGTTGCAGAAAACAGTGCCAAGACTATTTATAACATATATGTTACATGGACGTATCTATGTTTTAAACTTCAGTGGTCACGTTATGTGAAAGGCAGTATTAGAGGTTCCTGCGGTGATAAATACTGCTGGATCAACCACTGATCGTGGATTTAAAGTGTTAAAGTGCACAATACACCATCTCTGAGAGAGCACAAAAGCCCTTTAACAATACGGTTCCTTTGCCTTTTACTAACGTGTGATTTATACACCCGAGTCTCAACGTTCATATGTATGAGGAGACAGCTTTTATCTGACCTTCATTCCTGGTACATTCCAGTGTTTTGCAACTGGATGCACTGAAATGATTGTTCATGGAATTTAACCATACATTACTTGTGTGATCAACTGAGATTAGGTTGAAAAACATTTAAAAACTCAAGTATGACACTTCTCCAGTACCATATTTTGTTTATCTCAACAGTGCTCAGTACAACGTTTTGTGAATATAATCTTCTGAAGTAACAGGTCTGTGGCATTTAAACCCAGTATAAGCACAACATAAGACATAGTATAAGGATTTGGAAAAAGAAAACAACACAGATATATAATTACTTAAATACATATAAGTAAGTGCTTTTGACACCAAAATACCCTTGTAATATACCTGCCCAATACATGTGTCTTGGAGAGACACAATACATGTGTGCTGGAGAGACATAATACATGTGTCCTGGAAAAATAACACTTACACAAGTTACAGCGACCCCTCACAATAGATAAGTGGATATCACCTCTCACACAAAAACCCCTGTGTCAAAAATGTATACTAGAGACAGATGTCAGAATATGGCCATACTGGAGACAGATGTCAGAATATGGGCACACTGGATACAGATGTCAGAACATGACCACACTGGAGACAGCATTGAATGTCACGTGCCTTTTGCGACATTGTACTTTATTAACACACAAGAGGCAGGAAGGAGAGAGCCAGTGCCAGACCGGCGGCAAGCAGCAGCACATCCAGAGCTAGCCTCTTTGCTGGCGAGGCGGCACGCTTTCTGCCGTGGCCCCTGCTCCTGAACCAGGCCACCACCTCCCCCAGGTTGTATCCCCTGGGCCCATAGCCCAGCTCTACCCTGGCTTTGCCCGTGCTGAAGTGGGTCATGGCGGTCTTGTACGCTTCAGCAGGGGCTGGAAGTCGTAGGTGCGGCCCACGACGCGGTGGACCATCTCGGTGAGGAAGGCGAAGTGGTAGACGAGGGAGAGCGGCAGGTGCAGCCTAGGAAAGGAGTAACGCAGACCCTCCACCAGTGGCCTGAAGAACTCCAAGTTGTTAACCGGCCACCCGTCGGAGATGAAGTAGGCCTGCCCGGCTGCGTGGCAGCCGCGCTCCTTCGTGAGTGCCGCAGCAGCTAACGCGTGTGCCGACGTGAGGATGTTGATGTGCACGAACTCCACTAGGCTGCCTGGGTTTCCATACACAAACCTAAAGAGCCCACACTTGATGTAACCCACTATCCTGGGGAGATGCCTCTGCTCTCCAGACCCGTAAATCCCAGCAAAGCGCAGGGCACAGGTCTGCAGGACCCCTCTCCCGCCTGCCAACAGCACACCGTTCGCCTCCAGAACCTGCCTCTCCGCTATCAACTTGGTCCTGATGTAGTGGTCCGGATGAAGGTGTAAGGGTAGGTAGGGAAGCGTTTCGTTGCTGCCATGTATCACCTGTCCACCAAAGACCACATTGCAGGTGAAAACCACGCGGGGAACGCCAAGGGCCACGCACGCCTTAATAACGTTCTCCGTCTCCTGAATGTTCACTTCCTCGGTCAGCTTCTGGTTGAGCTGCTCTCTGCCGGACATCCCGTAGTCACACACATTACCCTGTACAAATTCCACACCACCTGGCAACGGCTGGCTAGGTGGCCTCACGTCAAACAGGAGGATTTTATACGACTTCTTGCAGATCGTGCAAGCAAGGCTGCACAAAAAGAAGTAAATGAGCAAATTTGGTCTGTAATATGACTCCAAAACATTGCATCCTCACTAAACAATTTATTAATACTGTATGAAGTATATTTATAAGGTGTAAGCACCTGTACTTGTGAATTTAAAGTGTTATATTGCACATAATGCACTTTATCAGGTAATTACTGGTGTGAATCAAAGCAGAACTAATAAACGTAACAAGCAACACAAAGATATCCACTTTTATTTAGAAAGTCACTAAACAATATTATCTTGTTGCATCTCTGAAGAAAAGCGTCTTAGAAAGCCAATGTATCGGTTTAGTGTCGACATCTAGCTGTGACTGCAGGTATTGCGACAGGTGAAAGTGAGCCGTTGTCACAGGCTACATCCTGGCACCTACATTGTTTAGAAAGTGAAGCGGAACCGACAGGGTGTGTGCCAAAAGACTGAGCGACTGGAACCTACCGGAAGCCAAAATAACCTCCGCCGCCGGTAATGACATAAGTGTCCACTTGATGATGGGCATGCATCGTAAAAGGGTGCTGTCAGACCCCTCTCCAGATCTTTGAGAGGGGGAAGCGAACAACCTCGTGTTTAGATCGGGTTTCATTTGTGCGGTTGGCGCGCTAACTTCGTTTATGTAAAAGAGTTGTACTGGTTAATTACGTCCCAATATGCTACCAATAACAGGACGTTTTTAAAACTTGTAATACAGTTGATATGCTGCATGAAATATTGTGTTTTGCTTGCAAATAAACCATATAACCTCTGCATAACTGCATACATGCTCATGCGAAAAACTATTATGATTGGACCAACCACTCGGATTAAATAGATGGTGATCCTCCACTTTCGTTGGATACTTCGTCAGTTGTTACAAAAACACATAACGGGGTAAATAGATTATGTATCCAGTATGTAAATACAAATCTTACCGTGCGGAGTCCAGTGTGTTGGTGAAAACGCTTCCTGGGAAATGGGAAGGCGGAGACATGCCTCCTGCTAATTTTGGGTTATCACCAGCGTTTGACCACCTGCCATCGGGAAAGACTCATGCATCTCATTAAGAAAGGAAACACCGAACTGCTACAACTCTATCTTATGTAAACCGTTTTACGATAAAATGCCACTAATTACACAAATGACATCTCAAATGGGCTGTCTTCCAGTCTGCTAGTCGACTTGTTAGCGACTTCACGGTTTATTTTTTAACAGGCTAACCTAAATCCCTTCTTTCCCACCGCAAAGAGTGTTTTGCGTGTCTTTTGACTATTAAAGCTTTTGTGAATGCGTTATCAGTGCGTCAAGAGCGCTGCACTTGGTGTTTCCCTACGTCTCTGAAGACTGGCGTGGTGTCCAAATTTGCTCCTGGACATCGAAAGACGGCACCATGTAAATATTAGTGCCATCTGTTTTAGACTTGGCCTGGACTTGCACTTTGCAGGGTCTGGTGTACGATGTATGAAACCGGGTCTGCAATAAGGTTGGGTTCTTTTTAAAGCAAAGCAATCTTGTGTTTTAGTGCGTCTGTGTGGTTAAAGGGGAGCACTACCGATTTTAGAGATTTTCATCATTCAGTGGTTAAGATGTAAACAAAGTCATTAGGAGTGTTTTTTTGAGCCAAATGCCCCTTTCTAGAGAAATTTACTACAGAAAGTTCTAGGAACCAGACATCCAAAGCATTTAATATCTTGCTGTCCGGACAGCAGTGTCCCTTCTAGTCTTCAAACGCAGACTGAAGACCCATATATTTGTGGGGTATTTAAATGACCACTGACTCCTATGTTGACTAAACTAGTACTTATTGTAGGGTATTGTTTATTACACTGATGTTGACTAACAAACTCTAGTACTTGTTTATTACACTTGTCTATTATAGAGCTATTATATGTGTTTTGCACTTCTAGGTATCAGCAGTGAGCCCCGTATTTCCACAGTATTATAGATCATTGCTATATTGGACTCTAACCTACTGTACTAGGATGTATTCTGTGAGTAAACGACAAAGCACTTTTGTAAGTGACTGGATAAGAGCGTCTGCTAAATGCCGTAAATGTACATGTAAAAGCTACATTCCGTTAAGCAGTTACACAAAAATGGTTACGAATACGTCGATTTATGCCTGAGACGCTGTTTTGCAATATTTTTGATATATGGTTCTGTCATATTTTTATTATGAAGTAAAACGTATTTTTACTATAAACTATTACTCACGGATTACTCCCGTGTTCCTTTCAAAAACCTCATTTTAAACATTAAAAACAATAACGCTATTTCTTCCTTCCAGCGTTATTACCTCTTTTGGAAGATGGAAGGAGCGAGAGTCTGAGAGGGTCTCCGGTGAGGAGGCCTACTCACAGATGAGTTTTGTTGACACCTCGGTCTACCCAAACTACACAAAATGCTTCGGCAGTTTTTCCCATTATCAGCAGAATATACAAAACACAGAGAGACACATGTAAATTCACTGGTCAGTCTGGATAGCAGACCAAATTGGCTATATTTGTAGTTTAGACATCACAACGTCTATTGTGAAAAATTCCTACGCTGTCAAGTTTCTAGAACTCTTACAGACACGTTCACCTCTAAACCAACGAAATGACAAGATTTTACAAAATCGTTGGAGTTCCGCTTTAAGGGCGTTATCCGTGGTAAACCTGATACACCACCTCATCTACACTACTTGAAATTATCTGATGGATACAAAGAAAGTCAAAGTCAGGCCTACTTTACAATATATGCAGTTGGTAGCTGCATTCCTATAGCATCCAAAGACACGTTGTATTGTACAGTTTTACAATGGGAAGTCATTACACTGAATTACCCCATGGTACTGTTAAAGTTACAACCGTTGGTTAGCTACAGTGTGTGTTGGTTGTATCAATGCTTGTTAGCCTCTTTTATGGCCCAGGTGTTAGTTGGGTGTTACTGCTAATGCACATATAAATGTAGTTTATGTAAACACTTATGAATACGTCAAACGTTTTAGGCCATGTTGAATGTTTTACCACAGGTATCTGTTTTCACGCAAATGTACTTCGTCCATCACTGCACCCAGCTAACAACTGCTAATTGGTCCGAACCGGGTCATAAACTGGGCCAGCAAACACTGATCCAGCCTACGCAGGGTGCAGTCAGTCATCTCTAGAATAATGGCAGATGCAGCACATGATTACAATTTACTGTACACTGACTGACTAGATGTATATTCTGAGAGTGCTGATGAGTTATTTTTTCTAGGTGTCCTAATTTCATTGTCATAGCATAAACTGGCAATGCTAAGAGATGCGTCATTCAAGCGATCCACCATCGTCCCTGTCCCGAAGAAACCTCGACCCTCCTCCGACCTCAATGACTACCGCCCTGTCGCCCTCACATCAGTCATGATGAAGTGCTTTGAAAAGCTAGTCAGAGACTTCATCACATCTTCACTGCCAGCCTCCATGGACCCACTGCAGTTTGCATACCGCCACAACCGCTCCACTGACGATGCAATTGCACATCTGCTCCACACTACACTGACTCACCTGGACGAAGGGAGGGGAAATTATGTTAAAATGCTGTTTGTCGACTACAGTTCAGCATTTAACACTATCATCCCCTCCCTACTCACTACTAAGTTGGGGGATCTAGGACTGCATACATCCCTGTGCGACTGGATCTCCAACTTCCTAACAGACAGACCACAATCAGTACGGGTGGGCAACTGTGCCTCATCCACCCTCACCCTCAGCACTGGAGCTCCTCAGGGTTGTGTCCTAAGCCCCCTGCTCTACTCACTGTACACCTACGACTGCACAGCCACTTCCAGCTCCAACATCATTGTCAAGTTTGCTGACGACACCGTTGTCATGGGTCTGATCGCGGACAACGACGAGAGGGCCTACCTGGAGGAGATTAAACACCTGGAAAACTGGTGCCAGGAAAATAATCTCCTCCTAAACGTCAGTAAAACAAAGGAGCTGATTGTGGATTGCAGCAAGAAGCAGGAGCGGCACTACCAACCTGTGAGGATCAGTGGAACCACTGTGGAGAGAGTAGATAGTTTCAGGTACCTTGGTGTTCACATCTCGCAGGACTCACCAACTCCCTGGCAAAGAAGGCTCGTCAGCGTCTTTACCACCTCAGACGCCTAAGAGACTTCAGACTGCCCTCCAAGGTACTGCAGAACTTCTACACCTGCACTATCGAGAGCATCCTCACGGGGAACATCACAGTCTGGTTTGGGAATAGCACCAAGCAGGACAGACAAGCACTCCAAAGGGTAGTGCGTTCAGCAGAGCGCATCACTCACACGGAACTTCCTGACCTGCAGACCATCTACTACAAGCGGTGCCAGACCAAGGCCAGGAGGATTGTGAAGGACCCCACCCATCCCAACAATAGACTCTTCTCTCTGTTGAGGTCAGGGAGGCGCTTTCGCTCCCTGAAGACCAAGACAGAGAGACTGAAGAGGAGCTTCTTCCCACAGGCCATTCGGGCCCTGAATCAGGGAAACTGATAAACTGTGGGGACCACCACCACCATGTAACATAACTGTATATCTGTATATATATATTTATATTCAATTACCTTGTAACACAACAACTGTAGATATGTTACTATACGAAATGGATCTGTACATTCTGTAGATTGTGTACATATATACACAACCATATACATTGTACATTGTGTATATAATCATAATATACATATATTGTACATACATTGTTAATATATTTTGTACATACATAGAATATATATATTCCTCTTTGCATATATATATTTCACATATATAGAATATCTATATTTCTCTATGCACCCGTTTTCTTTTCGTCAGTTTGGACAGAGCACTCTCCACCATTTCACTGCGAGTTATACTGTGTATGACTATGTATGTGACAAATAAACCAAACTTGAAACTTGAAACTTGATTAATGCATTGTCCGCTAGCAACAGAATGCCTTGGTACTTAACACAACAAATCTTTAGCTTAATGGTCTAAAGATGTTCTACAAAACAATGAGAAAGTCTCAGTGTCTCCAGTGTAAAGCTGATGACATCTCTTGCAAGAGATACAATAAACACCTCCTTCTGTAATGCATGAGGAGGACAGGGTGAGGACTGATCCGTTTGTGCCCGTTATTGTAGTGGCTGTGTTAATAAATGTACGTGTAGCACACCTAGAGCGGCTGTAAGATACGGTACCACAGGTGTTATTCAGTGGCTTATCACAGTCTGATGTTTTTAATTCCATTTTGTCCCTTAAAAAGGGACAGTGTTTCTGTACCATCCAGGCAGACTTTGTGTTTAACATTAAACACTAGAGAACTCCAAGGTGCCCTCTAACAGTGATTAAAATGGCTTTGTTATAATGTCATAAGTCATATGCAGACTTGTAGACAACCTCCAGTTTATTTTGGGATCACGGCTTCGTCAAGGAGTTGAGCAGGTCCTATCGCCGTTGCTCTTGCAGGAGTCTTCCACTCGGACATGGTGTAGTGGCCTAGTCAGTGTGTAAACACATACGAACTCCAGTAGATGGCGCTGCTTTTGCCCATGATATTCACTAAAGCTGGATCAAAGCGCAACACTGAACACAAACAATTGGTTTTGTCCTACGGTATTAGTCAAACCTGAATTAAAGAGCAAGCGCATGAATATGAACAGCGACAGTGGTTACAAAAAGACATCAAAGATGTTTACAAAAACCAAATAAATATTTAGAGAAAAGCAGTAAAATCTGATTCCTCCTTTAGGCCAGGATATTTAGTAGCCCAGTTTGTGGATTCAAATGTGTTTGTTTTAACTTTCCTCTGTTTGTAATTTTCATATGGAAGACGGCACCTGCTTCATGCCAGAGGCTTGTCATGTAGACATCTTAGTGTTGTGGATGTCCAGACAGTGTCTAGCTGTGGGGCAGTTTACGTTCCCCGTGCAAATGGCATATTTGTTCTCCTAGCCTGTCCTGCAAAAGTTTTTTTTTTTAATTTTTTTTTTGCTTTTACAGCTGGGCTGTTCCTGCCTATAGATAACAAACAAGGTTTTACAGTTAATGAAACGATTAGTGGTGAATTCATTAATGAAATGATTAATGGAGAAATTGAGAAATTGTTAATGAAACTATTAGTGGTGAACTCATTGATGAAACACTTTATGGTGAACTCATTAATGAAACGATTAGTGATGAACTCCTTCTGCTACACTAAATCCAGAAAGATCTGGGTGTGTGTTACATTTGTGCAGTTGTTTTTGGGGTTACCTCGGGCTTCGGACCTGGTCCTGCTCATTGGGCGGTTGGAGATGTGTACCAGTTTACCATGTAAAGTAGGACATCTCATAGAACAAATGAATGTGGATTCAGAGGAATCCGACCAAGTAAATCACCTCTCAATAAGACCTCGATTCCTGTTAATGTTTTCTGACTCTGTGTTGTGTGTTGTGACAACTACCCTCTGTGTTTTGTTTGTTTAGAAGCATTTCTCTGTAGTGATGCTGATCTGTTTGACATGAGTATACGGTTCGTGTAAGGTAGTGTTTCTGTATCGCCATTCTTGAAAGTGTATCATCGTTTCCTTTCATCTGACCTTGGATTCCTGCCTCTGGACTTGCTGACACTGGCCATGGGGTAAATACTCTTTGAGACACTGGGTGAAACTCCTGGTAGATGGGATGGTGTTTCTGCCTATTGGTTTTCTAAGTATAGATGTAAACATTGTTTTGAGGTCAGCAAATCAGTTGTCTCAACATAAAAAAAAAGCAGAGGCATTACCTAGGCGTCTATTTCAGGAGTAACTGCGGTACCCTGTAGTAAAGAGGTATCCTAGAATGTAAGGAAGGAAGTCAATTTTATTCATAGATCATATTTAAATCAACAGTTGTTGAAGCAAGTGCTGTAGAAATGCCCCAGGCAACAGACACCTCTAAACATTTATATAATCAACTGCTGTAACATATAATAGAAACATCCACTATCATAGATTAATTCATAGTACATTCAGTTACTGTTTTCAGGCTGGATTTTAACCAGGTTACAGGTGAGACTCTCTGACCAGTGGGTAGACCAATCCAAATCTGCTTCAGAGAAAATTTGCATTCTCAAAGTATTACAACCATTACACATACATATAAAATAATTATTTAAAAAAGGAATATGCAAGACATATGTATAACGATAAAGAAGAGAAGGTTAATTATCAAATATATTTATATACTAATCACAAAAACAAACATATAGCATATATTAAAATAAAGGAAAGAAAAATATGGTTATTTAGTGGTGTATAATAACTAAAGAAAACCCATTTAACATGTGGACATATATGACAGTGAATCTTGACAACTCACCTTGGACCTCATTAAGTGTTATTAAGCACCTTTCAGCCACATGCTACAGCTGCTAATTCAGGCATTACATATTTATTTGTTACTACACTTTTGTAATTCAGTGGACTGGAAGTGTGTCTTATTCCTTTGTTTCTTCGGAATGTTCCACATTTGTGGGCATCCTGGTCTGCTGCACTACATGGACAGAGTGCAGGCATTCCCTTATCATTTAGTGGACTTTAGCTGTCCAAAATGTCAGTATTCACATCTAGTGACTGCGCGACCTCTATAGATAAGAACAGCGTGATAAACTTTAGTACAAATCCGAATCACTTTGAATGGAGCAAAAGAAATATGGCCATTTTGTATATATAATCTATATGATAAAAATAGGTCTAATTATTTGGATCACTAGTGTTTTGTGCTATTCCATTGATACTGTGCTTGACCAGCTAGCTAGCTGTCCTAGATCACTTTGTGTATTTCAAGATTTTCTTACAGCTGTGAAAAAAACATGCATGCTAATGAAAAAAAAACACGCATGCTAATTTGGAAAAAACATGCATGTTAATGTGGAAAAAACACATGTTTATGTGAAAAAACATGCAGGCTATTGTAGAAAACATGCATATTAATGTTGAAAAACATGCATGTTAATGCACAGAATGTCAGTGTGTCCTTGTCGCTGACTTGTTTGTCTTTCTAAGATATCTCAACCACAGCCTATGCCAATCGTGGCATTGTGTCTGAAGTCACGTAGTCACAGCTAAGAGCTAGGAGCATGGGAGCTGCATGCACAGTCCTTTATATCATCACCCAGCCTCAGAGCACAGAAGAGCCTGAGTCAGAATTTATTCTGATGGCAACATCCCAGCAGTCAGCAAAAACCTGCATGTACAGTCCCTATAATCCTGCATGTACAGTGCCTATAATCCTGCATGTACAGTGCCTATAATCCTGCATGTACAGTGCCTATAAACCTTCATGTACAGTGCCTATAATCCTGCATGTACAGTGCCTATAAACCTTCATGTACAGTGCCTATAAACCTTCATGTACAGTGCCTATAAACCTTCATGTACAGTACCTATAATCCTGCATGTACAGTGCCTATAATCCTGCATGTACAGTGCCTATAATCCTGCATGTACAGTGCCTATAAACCTTCATGTACAGTGCCTATAATCCTGCATGTACAGTGCCTATAATCCTGCATGTACAGTGTGTTTACTGGTGTGTTTACCTCCACCATGCTACACCCTGGGGCTGGTGTGTTTGTGGTGATGTGCAGTGTTTGGTGTCCCCCAAACAATGTCTAGTCTGATGTCCAAAAAGCTTTATTTTGGTCTCATCAGACCAAACAAACTTTGTCCAGTTGAACTTAGAGTCTATCACATGGCTTTGGGAGAACTGTAGCTGAGACTTGATGAGCTTTCTTCAACAGTGAATTTATCTTTGTCAGTCTCCCATAACGCTTTGACTGGTGAAGAACCCGGACCATAGAGCCACATGGATAGTCTCTCCCATCTCAGCTGCTGAAACTCTTAACTCCTTCAGAGGAGCCAGAGGGGTCTCTGTGGCATCCTCACTAGCCTCCTTCTGGTCCGGTCACTCAGTTTGTGAGGACAGTCTGCTCTAGGCAGATTCACACAGGTGCCATATTCCTTCTGTTTCTTCATGATGGATTTAACTGAAATCTTGGGGATGTTGAATGACTTGGAAGTGTTTGTAAAAAAATATCCATTCTCTCACTTATACTTTTCAATAACCTTTTCACAGTGTTGCAAGGAATGTACTTTTGTCTTCACGGTGTATTTGTAACCAAGAATATTGATTAACCTGTTACTAGACCTGTGTGTTAACCTGCATGTGTGTGCTAACCTGCAGGTATGTGCTAACCTGCACTTGTGTGCTAACCAATTAGTGTCTGACTGCTTTTCCAATCTTTAACTAATACAGGGAGGAACAGCAACTGTTTGTGGCAAAAATGCAGAAAGGGAAATTTTTCAAAAGAATTATGCTCTGTTTCTTTACATGTTTAGCACAAAACAAAAACGTCTCCAGTGTTTCTTGCTGCCAACTTTATAGATATTCACAAGTTTATAAATTACTGAAGTCATTTCACCCCACTAACCCTTCACCAACAGTTGCCATGGTAGTGTGACGCTTAAAGGAACAGACACGCAAACCGGCTGTTCTGAACAGGGTGTTTAGGCAGGATGAGAAGGGTGCTGTGGTACTTGTGGTGTTTTGAGAGAATCATGTCAGACATCGTTTTAAGACCCCAGGGAACTGTGCTGGCATATGTAAAAGGTGTATAATATGGTACCTTTAAACCAGACTAATCTGTTCATATTACTGTTATATGTATCGCTTAAGCAAATTAATGAACCAGCTGGAGAGGGAGACAAAGCTGTGGGCCAATGCTCAAGAAAGACCAGGATAAAAGTCCTGAGTTTTATTACCTTGATAAAAGTCCTGAGAGTTTTATTACCTGGGCAAAAGTCCTGAGAGTTTTATTACCTGAGCAAAAGTCCTGAGAGTTTTATTACCTGGATAAAAGTCCTGAGAGTTTTATTACCTGGGCAAAAGTCCTGAGAGTTTTATTACCTGGGCAAAAGTCCTGAGAGTTTTATTACCTGGGCAAAAGTTCTGAGAGTTTTATTACCTGGATAAAAGTCCTGAGAGTTTTATTACCTGGGCAAAAGTCCTGAGAGCTAGTGACACTCTTGTAACTTGCAAAAAGAGCCTTAAAACACATTAGGTAACATTGCATTACATTTACCTGACACTTTTATCCAAAGCAAGTTACAATTATGACTGAATGCAACTTGAGCAACTGAGGGTTAAGGGTCTTGCTCAGAAATACCAGTTAATATGATAATATTGCTTTCATGTTCACTCTGGTTCATTCAAAGTAGAGTATGCATGTTGAGGACATTACAAAAGTCTCATCCTGATGTACAGAGTCCCATTAGCCTTCACATATGTATCAGAATTCTTTCTTATCACTATTTTATTGATGATATTTCTTTCCTGTCCACTCTGGTTCATTCAGAGTAAAGAGAGAGAGGGAGAGTATGAGGATACTGACAGGAAGAGCCGGTGATACGGAGGTGAGGGAGAAAAGGCGCAAACATTGATGGTTAAGACCAAGTAATGATGGTAATAATAATAATAATAATAATAATAATAATAATAATAATAATAACTTGAATTTTTTTAAAAGTAGTCCCCCAGCATGGGGTGTGGTAATTACCTTTTTTTTAAATACTTAAAAGAAATATACACATACATAAAAAGAGAGGTGAATAGGTGAGTGGAGAGGAAAAGAAGATACGAGGAGAGGAAGAAAAACATGGAGAGCAGAGAAGAGACTTAGAGAGGAGAGGAGAGAAAGGAGAGGAGGAGACAGTGCTGGAGAGGAGAGGAGAGGAGGAGACAGGGCTGGAGAGGAGAGGAAAGGAGAGGCGAGGAGGAGAAGAGAGGAGGAGACAGGGCTGGAGAGGAGAGGAGAGGAGAGGAGGAGAGGAGAGGAGGAGACAGGGCTGGAGAGGAGAGGAGAGGAGGAGAAGAGAGGAGGAGACAGGGCTGGAGAGGAGAGGAGAGGAGAGGAGGAGAGGAGAGGAGGAGACAGGGCTGGAGAGGAGAGGAGAGGAGGAGAGGAGAGGAGGAGACAGGGCTGGAGAGGAGATCAGTCGAGAGGTTAAAATGAGAGGAGACACAGCAGTTGTCCCTGATACCCTCCCACGTGTACCTGTAACACATCAGTTTCCTAAACCTCGGTCAAAATGTCTGGACTTGTCTTCATATAACAATACATAGATTTCTGGTTATATGAGTATTGCTTATAATATGCTTTATTAGTCCCTTATAACAACAACAACAACAAAAACAACAATAATTCAATCTCATGAGTTTGTGAATTCCCTTTCAATAAAGCTGTACTTTATTCATTATTCCAAAAATCAGTGCAGCGTAGTTCTAGTTTGCTCCAGTATGTGTCTATAAAATGCAATTTAAACAAGCAAACAAACAAAAAAGTGCCTGAGGTGATTAAAATCAAAATATGCATGTTGTGTAACAGTCAGCAAAAACATAAATAATAATGACAAACAGCACAAAGTTGTGCATGTCAGTGCTGTAGGACAGGACCAATAACGTGCACGCCACGCGCCCTCCGGCGTGCTGTACCTAAATACCCCTCACCACCACGTCATCGACACGGGAGGCGGCCGCGAGGTAAACGGAAGTAAAGACGTGAGGCTGAAGGCGTCCAACCTCGGTGCGCGTGATAGTGCAGTCCCGACGGCGCGAGGCCCCGCGCGAGCTCTTCAGACTGCTTCGTCGTTCGGCTTCGTTCGGACTCACGCGAGCAACTTTCGGGCTGAGAATATGAGCAGCGCGAGTAATGCGAATAACATGGCTGCACTCGTGCCCGAGATCCGGGGGCTGCGCGCCGAGGAGGTAAACGAGTCCGCCCGTGTCGGTGGTTAGGTAGATAGAAGTGGTTTGATATGTGCTTGATATTTATGGAGGTCGTGCGTAGCTAACCAGTAACTTTACATGATCAGCAAGCGGACCAGAGCCAGCGGGCTTCTTCTGTGCATTGCTGGATTCCCTGAAATCTGAAGTCAAGGCTTCTTCAATTTGCGAAGACATTTCGGACTAAAATCATATCTAGAGTTTGAATCAAATGTGCTAAGTTGTTTCACTTTGTTGGCTACGTATATTTCCGTAATACATTATTTGTTAACGTTGCACTGGTGCGTGTATTAGTTAGGAAAAGTTGTCGTAGTACCTCTGAAGTCACTATCTTTTCCCCGTTCCCTAGTGTCTCGTGATTATGTGGGTCAGATCGCGCGGTGCGTAATCGGCAGTAAATGCTGTCAGTTTGCAAGCAAGGCCGCACTTTCTTTCCATCATTTAGCCTGCTAGCTTGGTTTTGTACAGCACTGGCAAACATGAAATACATTTATTTTGTTGCTGGTATACACAACCCATGTTTCCTATATTTTACTTAATTGATGTTTTGTATCCACAAAATGTGTTACGCAGTTGAGTGTGAATGAATACTTTTATATCCCCTGCAGGATGAATCCAGAATCCTGAGAGTGAAAGTCGTTGCTGGAATTGGGCTCGCCAAGAAGGATATTCTGGGTGCCAGGTCAGTCTTACACATAAACTGTTAATCTGGTCTATCCAGGCTACAAGCTAGGGTCTATTTGTTTAACAAAGATAACATAAGTAACTTTGTGTACACTGTGACCTTGTCAGATCTGATTGTTACTAGAGGATTACTGCTTTTGTATGAAATCTAAATTTTGTACTTTTATTCTCTTCAGTGTTTTAGTTTGTATTGTTGTTCTTTGGTGACACTGCTCACAACACAGCACCACGGTCTCTGGTTTCTGAGTTTGATTTGACAGCACTGAGTTGAAACCATAAACACCTCTCAAGTGAGCACATGTTGAGAAGTCATTCTGGCAGCCTGATACCCTTCTCCATTAATCACAGGTGTCTCCTGAACAATTAGATGATGGCTTTTGTTCATTTTTGGAATTTTTTGTGTGTGTCTGGCTATGCTCACTGAGCTTGTTCCAGCCATCTTTGTTTTGGAGTGAATTAGGCCCAGTTTACTAGTGTCATTTCCTATGGAATGGTTTCCTAAGTGAAATTGTGAGGTTGTAGCCTGTACGTCCACTGGGGGGCAGCATTGTCTTCGCTGCTGTCCTTGCGAGAGCGTCTGTTCTCGTCTTCATGACCTTACTAAATTTCCCCACGGTACTCTGTGATTTCCCTGTCTAATCAAGACAAATGTTCCAGACAAATGATTTGAGAGTTAATAGATTTAACCATAAACCAGTTTTTCAGAAAGGAATAATAAAGTATTTCACATGGATGTTTTCAAACAATTGCTAATGTTTCCTTAGCAACCTAAGCAGGCTGCATGTCTTGGCATTAAAGCAAAGCTTCCCTGTTGTCTGTGGAGCCAGTTAAACCTGTCATATTACTGCATTACTACTCTTGATTGCTTTGTTTTTTATTTATATGCAGGGTTATTTGATTTTAATGTACTTCTACGCTTGCCTTTTACAGCTAAGCTGTAAAAGCATTCAGAACTGTAGTTGTTTTGGACACACAGGTCTCACTGCACCTGACCTCCAGGTGGTCACACAATCTTGTCAGCTTGTTCTCTGCTTTCGGCTGTTAAAATGGATGCTTAGCACGTTTGTATAGTTAGAGCAAACATCTGCACATATGATCTCTAAGCTTTTTGTATTTGTGCGTGTTTATATATGAAATAAAACATTCTATATCATCTTAAAGGTTTGATGGGTGTGGGAGGATTTCCCACAGGTCACACTGCATAAATAATGCGTTCAACGTCTAGTGTGTGAATTGCTTTAAACACTTAATTTCCCCTTAGTTTCCTTAACGTGTGCAACACTTTTGAAGAACCGCGATGCCATGTGATAAGCCTTTCATATGGGTTTGATCAGGTTAGGAAAGGACTCGTGTAGGATGTTGCGATGTAGGGTTCTTTACAAAGGTCTCCAGGTATGTTTGTGTTCGGAGTCCCACTTAACTAAAGCTTTGGGTGTTTACTGCCGTTATTGTCATCTGCAGTGACCCATATACGAGACTTTCACTGTATGATCCTGTAAACGGAGAACTGACCAGTCTCCAAACAAAAACCATCAAGAAGGTGAGCCATTTGTTTACTCACACCCTCAGGCTCTGAGAGATACGGTTATGTTCCATTTAAAATTTGTTATTCATTGTTTGTTTTGTTGCTTGCTTGTTTTTGTTTTTCTTCTTAAAATGTTCAGACTTTGGATCCGAAGTGGAACGAGGAATTCTTTTTCAGAGTAAGTGACTGTCTTCTCCAGATAAATATATTTACATATTTCTGTGAAAGTGCAGTTTTTATGACGTATCACTGGGGTGCCAAATTCCTGACCCTAACCCTGACCCTTACACTGACCCTAACAGTGACCCTGACCCTTACGCTGACCCTGACCCTAACACTGCCTGGGCTGGCATCTTTTTACAACACATGCCAGTGGAGAGGAACCGTCTCTGAAGGAGACTGTGACAGAGACCGTCACTTAGGAAGGTTAGATGTGTGCTCTGTCTGCCATGCCAGGGAGCTGCTCTTTTGTCTGGTGTTCAGCGCTTGCGTTTACCTCCCATCAGACCCGGGTCTAACCATCGGGTTCGAGTCCCGGCTAGGGTGGCTGCCTCCTGCCTTTATTACAGGGACCCCATCCAGCTCTGGTCCTCACTGGACGGCAGACAGACAGATAAGGAATAAAGATGCCACTGCTATTCACTTGCTACAAAACTCATAGGAGTAGCTTCTAAGCCTTGAGAAATGACTAATGATATTTGGTAAGAGGTACATAAATTATTCAGAGAGAAGTAATTAATACTTCTATTCAGTATCTGCACAGTAAATAACTAAACACTAGCAGGAGAACCTATGGCGGTGGTGATGGACTCTGTCTTTCACTACAGTCGCTGTGGCACCCGGGAATAGTGTTTTAACTCTTCAGTAGGTGTAATATGCAGATGAGCGTGTAGATATTCCAGCCAGTCATGCTCTCCAAGCTTAGCAGGTTCTCTATCCTGACAAACCTTTTTAAAACCTTTTATAAACACTTTAAAAACCTTGCTTAATGCATCTGATCTTTCCTTGATTAAACGAAACCAAATCCTCTGCATATCAGCAGCGGCCTTCCATTACCGTCCCACCATTCTCCACCTGAGGACAAGCGTCTCTGTCCCATTCCCTGTGCATGCGAGGACATGGCTACACAGGCAGGGGAAAAGATGCCGAAACCTTGCAGGCTGCCACACGCATACTGGTGTGGAGGACCGATCCAGGGTCAGCTCTAGCTTTCTGGTTTAGATCGGCCGAGAGCGAAATCGCGTTGGCCCTGCTGGCACATGTGCCTAACACACAGCACTGCTCTGATTCAAATCTTTGTTGTCTCAGGGCATTTGCCTGCAGTTTAGCTCTGTGTTCTTACTGCGTATACACACACACACACACGCACACGCAGAGCTATGTTCATTGTTCAGCTCGGGGCTGTAAGGTGTTTTTCTCAACCTCTGTGTCCTCTGAGTCTGTGGTGCTGGTTTGTTGGTGCTGTTTGGGTTTCCTCAGTTTTCACCTGCCTCTGCAGAGAGTGATGTGTTTGCATACAGGGAGAAGGGGAGGGTGCACTCAACCTCTGCACCTCCAGGCGTTTCTTTTAAAATATAATCTGCTATACATTTTGTAAATCTAGCTTTCACTGGGCTTGTGATGAAGGCAAGCAGCCAGGCCGGTCTGGAACATGCTGTCATACTCCCACTCCTTGGTTGTGCTTGAGAAAGTGGCTGGAGGACCAGATGTGATAAAGGAAGTGATTATTGCTCTTCATCACAAAGCAGAATAATGAAAAATCTCCACATTTACACTTCTGGCATTTGGCAGATGGTCTTATCCAGAGTTATGGTGCACAGGATTCAGTGTCTCTGCATATATAGTTGTACGTTCAACCTTTGTACATTTTTAGCTTTTTTCATAGAGTTTGGATTGAGAGACTCCTGCAGGTACAACTGTAGTTGCCCTCAGTGTTAGTCCAGTGGGCACTTGTGTCTGGAGGTGAGCCTCTGCAGCCCTCGTGTCCATCATCTCTAAACGAGCTGCTGTGGCTGAAAAACTGAGGCTGATGTCCTCTGGAGACTGAAGGACATTTTGGATATTATTGCTCTGGGCTTCGATGGCCCTGGGGATGGTACGGTGGATCCTGGCTGTGGTAGTGTATGCTGGACCAGCTCGGCCTAGGGGCACGGCCCCTGAGCTCCCTCAGGACTGAAACTGCCACCGACAGCGTCTGTCTGGCGCGAGTGGACGTGTCCTCCTGCTGGTTGCATCCCTCTGTGCTGTCTTTCCCGAGAAACGTGTTTTGGGTAGCGGAGCTATATTTAGAGAGCAGTGCATTAGCGGAGGTTTCCAGTTCTTGTAAGGTGAAATTGAGGGCGTCGCGTTTTCACCCAGGCGTAGATTTGCCCCCCACTGGCGCAGAGGACGGCACGGCATGGGATAGCGTTCCCAACCCCACTGGCACGGAGCATGCTTGGATACAGCAGGACCGTAAACCGAGACGTGCTTCTTTACGAGTGGGCCTGACCACCTCAGGAGTCAGAGGTTGCATGCCCAAGGCAGGGGTCAAAGGCTCCTGTTGCAGGAAGTGCCTAGGATGAGTTGTGTGGCTTAAGCTCCAGTCCTCTTGGAATGTCGTCGATGGAGCGCGATGTGTTCAGTGGCGCCATGGTTTTTACAGTCCTCCATTTGCTTTAGCACTACAGCAATCAGTCACTGAACAACCAGTCAATTAACCAATTAACTAATTGGCACATGTGGGCTCTAAACTGGGCAGTGTCAGGGCCTGTAAGGCTGGCGGCTCCTGCTTGCACTAATTTGTTCTGTCTCAGTCCTGTTTTGGCTGATTGTGCACGTTGAATTGGCATCTCGACGGTCGGCTATGAAGAAGTTTTCTGATTGGCTGCTCATTCTAAATTTGACTCAAAGCGAGATAATACAGACTTCAACTGCATAAGGCTTTTTGGTCACATTGTGGCTTGATCTACCAAGACAGACAGACGTATTTTGCAACAAGGAAAGTAATTTGGTGCTACTGTCTGTTACTTTATGTAATTTTCTGGAAGGAAGGAGCCAATCAGAACTCAGTATACTAATTATAGAAAGAGGTGGGAGCCAATCAGAACTCAGTATACTCGTTATAGGAAGAGGTGGGAGATAATCAGAACTCAGTATACTTGTTAGAAGAAGCCTGAACCTTCAGAACAAAGCTGTTGTTTCCCGAGTGCTTTTCTTTAGCGCAGGTGTATAGTGTGTGTTTGTGTGTGTGTCATCAGCTGCAGTCTGCTCGACGTGTTGAAGTGTAAATACACACAGGCGACGGCCGGCGACAGTGAGCTGAGGGCAGTGGCTCGTCAGTCTCTCCCAGTTGGCGTTAGTTCTTCAGTGTCAGTTTGGTGTGTCTCTCGCTTAAAACAGACCTACCCTGTCGGCCAGCGTCCTTAAATTGGGGAGCGCTGTAATGAGTCACTGTCCGTTAACAGTACACACGCCCTTGTGCGCACACACACACATCATCAGCTGACACTAAAGAGTCCCTCTGGAGTGAAACCACAGACTGGACACCTTCGTGTGCCCCCAGCTCACGCTTTAGTATCACTAAATCCCCCCCCCTCCTCTCTCTCTCTTTGCTGTAACCTTTAGTCACTCATACATGTTCTGCCATTTCCCCTGTCACTGATCCACACTTCATTTTAGAGTTGCAGTGATTTTGCAAATGTCTTTTGCTCTCTCGTTTTTGTTTTTTTTTTGTTTTGGATGCGCATCAGTCATTCTCCAGCGTTTTGACAGCTGGGCGCATTTGCCGCTTTACGGGTGTTCGACTGTGTCGGCTTTGCCGTTATTCGGCTCACGTGCGGCGCTCCTGTCTGTCCTGGGGCGGTGGTCCTGCATTTGTAGGAGCCCCACATGACACGGGTCCGTGCTTTCAAAACACACCCGGTCCACCTGAAGCGTGTATGACATGCAGAGGACGCTCTAGTGTTTGGCACGCAGTGCAGTGTCAGCAGGTTGTTGAACGTGCTCGCTGCGGTGATGATGTTGGGCATGACCTCTGCTGGAAGGGTTAACCCCCCCCCCCCCCCCCCAAACGCTTCATGACCAGCTAGTGATGTTTTAGCACCTACTCTGAAAATGCACCTTCGTTTAAAAGCATTAATTGTTTCCTAAGCCTAGTGTTTTATCTGACTGTGATGCCATATTTAAAAAATGTGAGTGTGCAGCTGTAATGCCACGTTGTGGCAGCGTGATGGTGAGGAACTGACCTGTTGAGAAATTTATAATTAATGAATGAATAATAATGACTGAATAATAATGAATGAATAATGGTGAAATCTGGTTGTCCCTTAGGTCCACCCGAGGAAGCATCGGCTACTTCTAGAAGTGTTTGATGAGAATCGTTTGGTATGTGCATTTTTTGTTTGTTTTTGATATTTTACATAATTATTGTACTGTAACTTCAGAGCCAGAAATCTAAATTGCATGCATGGTGTTTAGAGGATTAAAATGTGATTTCAGTGTAAATTAATTAGTGTGAATTTGTAATGTTGACTAGCTTGAGGCTTGGTGAGTCTTTCTGAATCACCCCTCATGATTTAAGACGGAAATGAATGGGGATGCGGAATCAGCTGTAGTAAAGCTGTGTTCACCAATGTTAATCACAGAAGGGTGCTCACCTGGGATCAGCTACCATGACTGCCCAGTTTGGACAGAATATTGTGATTACCTTGCAAAATTATTTTTAAAACACACTGTTGAACCACTGTGAAAAGGTTCTACATTATTTTGACCAAAAAAAAAAAAATTAAAATAAAGCAACAGCCCTATCAGCTGTCGTAGAGCGACAGAAAACTGCAGGCATTTATTTCTTTTATCGTACATGGCACCAACTAATCCCAGATCAGCACTCTTAAATGGAACAGCCTCGTAAAAAGGGCTGTGGCTGGTTCTGGCTCCGAGGCTGCTCCCACTGTTAGCTTTGGCTCCGCGCCTGAATGGTAGGCGTCCACCTGAGTGCTAATTTGCAGTGAACGGACAAGGATGACTTTTTTACCGGGCGTTGCCATAAAACGCACATGCTGGAAATGGATCATACCCGGGGGTAGTGTTAAAGCAAGAACGAAACCGGCCTGGAACTCTGTAAAAGCCTGGTGCTGTGTGACGGGGCGTTCTTTTCCCTACATCACGTATGAGCGGTTTTCCACTCCAAATCCTGGCGAAGGTTAAACAAACCCGTACACAGTGGGACTAGTGTTTTGCTTCATGGTCAATGGCATCGTTTGGCGAGAGAGGGAGCGAGAGAAAGCCCCTGTGCATGAGTCCAGCATGGGATTAACAAAGGGGAAAAGTCGCCCAAGTCATCTGACAAAGACGGCCCAACTGCGTCTTGACACGCTGCTGGATCTGAATCAACTTGATGTATGTCGGCGTTTACTCGTGTGGGGAATTTCTGACAACTGGTCAGCCGTGTCCTTCCTGAGTACATAAACTCTGATTTTCAGATGACTACTCACAGGTGATAGTGGGATTTAGTGCACCTCGATCTGTGTAGTCAGTAAACTGTTAATAAATTGCTACTTAGTAGTTTTTAGACTACTAATGGTTTTGACATGTACTGCCTTTATATTATAGTTTGTGATAATGTAAGGCAGCATTAAGTTAAGAATGATAGGTCTTATTATTGATTTACTCAATCAGAACCCCCGCCTCTGGCCACCATCTTCAGTGTCTTTCAGTGTTTTCGGTGACTCTGCCTCGTGCAGGTGTTTGTGATTACCGGCGCTGGAATGGCACTGACAGACTCGCGCACCAGGGCCATCACTGCCTGCAGCACTGCAGCTCAGGTGACGAGCACGGTGGGCCCTGGGGGCCCTGGTGCATTGGAGCTTGGGGCTGTCCAGGCCGACAGAAGACACTGCCGGGGCATTCTGTGCAGCTCTGCAGGGAGAGATTCAAGCTTCCAGCAAAATGTTTTTTGTTTTTTTTTTCCTCAGAAAACTGTTTTCCCATTCTTTCTTCAGTTGGCTTGGCAGAGGTCTCTCCCCCCCTCTCCCTCTTTCTCACTTTTTTTACGCCTTCAAAGCTGAGTCAGGCATTCATTTTTAAGCTTGCTGACTTTTAGCGGTGTGCAGAAGCTCGCCAGCAGCTTCCCAAATATTTCCACAACCCTAGTGGCTCCTGTCTACGGACACTGTTAGACACCGGTATCCTCGGATTGATACGGAATTAACCCGTTCCTCCCGATCTCCTGTAATTCTACTCGCGGTCTCCACGGCAGGCGGTCTGACCCCAGCACTCGCCAGCCGTTCCTGTTCCCCAGATTGTTGTTCTTGTGGTGAGGTGACCAGACGCCGGACCTTGTGGGGAGAGGGGGCGGGGGCTCCACTCCTGGTGCTCCGCCCCCGCTCTCACAAGGGTCTGAGGTCCGCCCCACAGCGAGGCAGGAGGGGGAGGCGGCACTGTGGGGCTTCTGCTCACCCGCTGCGGCTGCCTCCAGGAAAGCTCAAAGCTGGAGTTAATTCCAGCTCCTTAAAGAGAGAGACCACCGGGTGTTCGCTGTCACAGCACACTGCGCGGTAGAGCCACAGCTTCTCTCCAAGCCGCGTTTGACTTGCAGTGGCCGTTAGTGTCGGAGGAGCCGTGAGAGGTATGCGGCGTGTCACGGGAGCTATTTTGGCGCTGTGCAGGCGCTAACGACTGTGATCACAGCGTGGGATCCAGACCAGCTGCTCGGCCGCTCTGTGTGCCGCGGCGTTCCCCCCCCCCCACCCCACCCCCCCCCCCCCGCTTCCCTTTTCTTCGTTTTTTCTTGAATATCTTTTTCCCTGTCATGTCTGGTTTTCCGCTCGATTCAACCGGGGATTAGAGAGGCCGGATGGCGCGTCGTCTGCGCCTGCATTTTGCCACGAGGAGAAGCAACACCGACCCCTTGTCTGAGAGCTACAGCCACGGCTCGGAGGACGGCCCCGGGGCGGGCGAGCACAACCCGGCCGACGCCGCGCACCACGCCGGCTCCTTCCACGTGAAGGTGACCCCGGGGCAGCTGGCCCCCGCGCTGCCGCCTCTGTCGCCCGATTACGGCGGCTTGCAGCGGCACACCGCCGTGTTCTTGCCCAAAGTGAACAGCGGCGACGGGAGCAAGAAAAGCTCACTACAGATCTCCCTCCAGCCCTGCGTGCGGGCGGCCGAGGAGCCGGAGGCGGCGGGTCTGTGTGCCTCGGACGGAGGCTCGTGCTGCAGCAGTGCCGCCAGCGACGTGGGCTACTGCAGTGGCGGCAGCGCCGTGTTCGAGACGGACGTACTGGAGCGCAAGGCGGCGGCGGAGAAGAGCGCGTCCCGGCGCCGGCCTGGGGCTCCGCTGCGTCGCTGCACCTCACTGGTGGTGTTCCCGCAGAGTCCGTGTACCACGCCGCCAGCCTCGCCCGTCAGCCCCGTGGCTCCGCCCCTCCCTCCTCTTCCCACCCCCTCGGCCCGAGGCCCGTTCCAGACCTCGCACCAGCTGCGGCTGTCGGCGTCGGATGCACCGCAGGAGCAAGCGCAGCCAAAGGCTCCCGTAGCCTCGGCCGTCAACGGCTTGAGGCTGTCCAAGAGTGGCGGCCCGTCCGCCGAGTACCGCGATGCCAGGCCTGTCCTACACTTCAGCATCTCCGCAGAGACGACCGGAGGGCCGGAGCGAACGGAGCGGCACTCCAACATGCCGGCGCACCAGCCACCACTTCCTCCTGGGAAAGGAAGCGCGACCAGGGCAACGGTCAACGCCGACGGCTCCGAGGAGGTGGCCGGCCCGAGGGCGTGTTGTAACCCAAAGCTGCATCGCAGCTCCTCGGCCTGCCTGCTGCCCACAGGAAAGCCGTCAGCCGAGAGGAGACACCACACTTGCCCAGCTATTGGAACGGCGGATGCGTTGCAGGACATGGGGTCCCAGCATGGCCTGAAGAGGAGCGTTTCCCTGGAGGTGCCATGCTCGAACGGCGGGACGACGTGTCATGTGTTGAACACTAAACCCCTTGCTTCTATGAACGGAATGGCACACGTACACATACACGTGCGTCGGGGCAGCTCCGCCAAGGTGAAATGGGACTCTCCGAAAGACACCTGCACCGGCGATAAAGAGGATCACTTTGTTACCTGCTCTGGAGAAAGCCTCCCAGTAAGCCTTCCCGTCCTGTACGGTCCAGACAACAAGTTTGGCTCTCTCCGTTTACACGCAAAGAAAATTGGGGGTGGGGTGGGGTGGGGGGGCTCTTTTAAAGCAAGTAAAGGGGAAGTGGACAGGCGGCAACTAGAAAAATAGACCTAGAAAAATATATCTGAAATTGCGAAATCTCCAGCCGCAAGTTAGAGAAAATGTTAAACTAATTTATAGTTCCACTAAGGAAGAGCAAACTTTTTTCTGTTATTTTACAGTTGCCTGTTTGCCAGTTGCCTGTTGTTGTAGTTACTAATGGTGTACTTTGCAGTGAACATAAGTGTCTATATCGTTGTACAGTTTTGATAGACGTGTGTGCGCTATACTCTTCCCTGTAATACTCCACTCGTAAGAGTTAATGGCTTCATGCGTTTACAGTGTTTACAGAGTAAAAGCAAAACAGTGCCTTGCTTTGAAGAAGTTACTTTAGGACATGTAAAGTTAGTGTTTGTGCAGAAGTATTAGGGACTAGAAATAGTGTCTCTAATAAACTTAAAAATAAACTTAAGTGAGGAACTTGCATGTATTCAAGGCACTAACCCATGAGAGCTGACAGGCGGCTCTACACAGCCTCCGTCAAGCCAGCACATGCTAACTTCAGCATGTGCCATCGGACACTGACGCTGGCCAGAGTCATGCACTTAACAAGCCCATGTGAACAAACACTTAGAGGTGTTGGATTTCCTGACTGCCATCCTAAAGCCCCCTCCCCTCCTCTCTCTGTATCTCCTGCTTGTTTGAGATCTCGCTCTCTCTCTCTCTCTCTCTTGCTATCTCTCTTTCTGTTTCTCTATCTCTCTCTCAAAAAAAGGTTTAGAACACAATTTTGCCTCGCGGGAGGCCTCCCGCGTTAGTGAGTGTGTGTGCGCGTGTTTGTATACATGCGCGGAAGAGGGATGGGGTTCTTTTTTGTTTTTGTTTTTTAAAATTCTGTTAGCACTTGGAGTACCCTGTTTAACTATTTACCTTGGAGCTAATTATAGCTGGCCGGTGGAGCGCGCCCCAGCTGGCCGGTGAATGTGAAGCGTCAGAAATACTCTGCCTGTCTCCAGATTGTCTGGCCCCCTGTGGCCGCGATGCCCAGTGCCCTCGACTCGAATTTAATGAGAGAGGAGTGCTGTTGGCCCTTCATTCCACTGCACGGCTGACGGGGGAGTCGGGGCGGGTGTCCTGTTCCCTGTGTACTCTTCTGATGTCCTTTTTGCTCTGATGAATGTTCTGTCTCTCTCTCACCTCTCCTCTTTGCCGATATTCTTGCTGATCTCTCTTGGCGTCGCAGTCTGGCACCGTGGACGTGTTCAGCCATTACCTTTGCTGTGTCTTGGCTTTTAGAGTCTCATTTCGACATTCAGCTCCTCTTACCGTCTGTGTATATTGGGCCACTGTTTCGTGGCTAAAAGCAGTGGCCCACGGTGCCAACCTACACAGGGCTGCCACGTGACTCCCTTTCAGAGCTTATGACTGTAGACAAGGCTAGGGGTCATAAACAAAGAACGAAATCCCCATAAACAGTAGATTAATCACAACGATTTCAGCTTGCCTGGAGTCGAGGGGACATCATGGTGCATTAGTGACTATAGAGCCTAGATATGTTTAATATATGCAACAGATCTTGTGGGGGGTTTTTTTTGTTTGTTTGTTTTTGGAGGGAAGATAAGTAAACAAAATTAAGATTGTGAAATGTTGGTTTTTGGTGGACCAAATCTAAATCAGTTATTTTCAATTTTGCATATTATAGTGCGTGTGGGTGTGTGTGTGCGCGTGCGTGGGTGTGCGTATTTGTGTGTGTGTGTGTGTGTGTAAATTCCCCACTCACCCAGAGGTCTGGGAGTTTGAGGGTCCTACATAGTACCTTAGCTGTTCCCAGGACTGCACACTTCTGGACGGAGATCTCAGATGCTGTTCCTGGGATCTGTTGGAGCCATTCTCCCAGTTTGGGAGTCACAGCCCCTAGTGCTCTGGTTACAATGGGAACCACAGTTGCCTTCACCCCCACATCTTTTCTAGCTCTTCTCTCAGCCCTTGGTATTTCTTGAGCTTTTCACGTTCCTTTTTCCTGATGTTCCAATCACTCTGGATCACCACATCTATCACTATGGCCCTCTTCTGCTGTTTGTCAACCATCACTATGTACGGTTGGTTAGCCGTTACCTTCTTGTCTGTCTGTATCTGGAAGTCCCACAGCTCGGTCACTCCATCATCTTTGGGGATGTATCCCACTTAGACCTTGGAACTTACTGGTTACTGGTTTAAATCATAAACCCTAAATAAACAGTACCAGGGATGTGCTGGTATCAACAGCATGGTTTTTTCCATTGTTATCCAGCCTGGTGGCCTGGAGCAGGAGGAATGCTTTCCAACCCTGTCCCAAGATTCCAAGCTTCCTCTATCGTAAGATAAGAGAGTTGTTTCTGGCAGGGCTTTCCCAGTCCACCACAGCGCACAGCAGCCTGGCACCTGCAGGGGTCTTCCGGGAGTCTGCGACACCCGAGTTAGCTCAGCGGCTAATTGTCGAGCCTTTGCGTAGAAAAGCCAATTCTCACAGTCCAGAAGCAGACATTTAAAAAGGCACGCTAACCCCGGGAGTACCAGGTTCAGAAAATGCTTATTTAAGCAGAGTTCGTGCCTCAAAACTTTGCCCTCCATTTCTTCTTTCCTCACACGTTAACCAACGTTAGCCAGGCTAAACCGCTCTGGATAATTACACCGCATTTACCCGCTGTTTTTGTCCCGCTTTGCGCATGCGTGCTGATTGGCTACCTGAAAAAGCGCTTGCGTCTAGCGCGACAAGGACGTCTACGCTATCTGTTAACTTTTCTATAGTTAGGTATTTTACATTTTGTTGATTATGCTATGATATTAACATTAGCATTAAATAATTTCAGAGGTTGGACGTATGAATTTTAATCTGTATGGAGACTATTCTTCCATTATTGTGATGTGGAGTGTAGATTCTGAGTAAGACGGGAATCTGTCTGAGCGGCCAACTGGTTAAAAGAATGTTGTATTACTGACTCATAAAGTTGAAGTACTAATTGTGGCTAGAGGCTGTGACCCCCAAACTGGGAGAATGGCTCCAATAGATGCCAGAAACAACATACAAGATCTCTGTCCAGAAAAGTGCAGTCCTGGGAACAGTTAAGATACTTTGCAGGACCATCAAGCTCCCAGACCTCTGGTAGAAGAGCCAAGCTTGAGGAAAGAGAGACTGGCTGGGAGTGTCTCACACTCTCTCTCTCTCTCACTCACACACACACACACACACACACACACACACACACACACACACACACAGTATAAGTGTTTATGAATGACTAGACAACTGCAGGCACTATGGACATTGCATTGATATAAAGCAAGTTCTTGACATAAAATGTGTTTTTTTGAAACCATTGCATACTGGTGGATTTTGTGTTGCGGTATAGGATCAGCTCTTGTAGGGCCCCCATCTGTTTAGTGTGCACAAACAAATTTTAGAGCAATTGTATTCGAGTGCTGGTCTTATTCACACTTTAAACAAAACCAAATATCTACTTAGTCTTCGGTTAAGATGGTTATTGTGTCGACTTTTGGTTTTAAGTATGTTAGAGTATTCCTTTAATGGGAGTCTCTTTGGAAGTTTGGTTTGGACGGTACAGGCGCTCTCCATTTGGTGTTTGTACTGTTCACAGCTCAGAGTCGGAGGTGGGCGGGGCCTCGGAGGAGGGCAGCACTGTGGTTTGTCATGCAGTTACAGCAGGTCTGCTTAGGCCATGAGAAGGCTACCAAGAAGGCTTTTCCCCCTGTGGACAAAACACGGGTGTTGTGCTGGTTTGGTAGCTTCTGTCTGGGTATGACAGATGCTTTTCCCTGCCAGTGTGGTGCTGTGTAACAGAGAGAACAGAGAGACTCCTTCTTGATGTGCAGGAGATTTTGCGGTCTGTTTTAGAGTATTGTGCTCACACTGCTGTAACAATACAAAAATCACTAGATTGTTGTTTAATTGTTTAATGGGTTTGTTGAGGAGTTTATGTGGATAGTTTGGTCTTGTGGTAGGAAAGGTGACCCCCCCCCCACTCCACCCCACTCCATCCAGCATTTCTGTGTTTATTGAGTTTCCAGCAGCGCAAACACAAGCGTAAACACAACCAACTCCGGGCCGTCCGTGCCGTGTACTCTGAGCGTCAGTGGCGTGTTGGCATATGAAACAACAGTATCCAAACGGGATCTGAAAGCAGGTGAAATGTTTACTGTTTTTATCATGGTAGTCACAGTGGTGACCGGGGTCATGGGATCACATGCAGGCGGAGCCGAGACGACGGCACCTGGAGCTACGGCTCACCTGAGAGGCACGTGGCATGTCCTGCACTAGATGGTAAAATGGTCCCCGCAATGACTGGCCGAGTCGTTCCAGGAAGAGAAACAGGGCAAAGGTGTCTGGGCAAGGCGGGGGTGGGGGTTCAGGTAAGAAGTTAAAGTTTACTTTTTAAACCTCGAGTCCTGTGATCTCCCCTCAGACGCGGGATGACTTCTTGGGTCAAGTGGATATTCCTCTGCACCAAATACCAGTGAGTTACTGTGCTGCTTCTGTCTCGTGCGTGCGTGTGTGCGTCTGCGTGTGTGTGCGTCTGCGTGTGTGTGCGTCTGCGTGCGTGCATGCGTGTGCATCCCATGGTCCCTGCTGGGAATTTCTGAACGCAAAGCCCAACCCTCCCCCAGCTCTTCCAGCCTTTCAGCAGATGTTGGGCAGTACCGAGGAAGAGTTTCTGCTCATATTTCCACCCTGCATCTGAACACTGAAGCCCTTATTTGGCCCAGGTTGGCTTTGCAGCACCAGCTGCTGTTGTGTAAATTACGACGACACCTTCCATCACAACTGTGGTGATTATTGTCAACATGGTCATAAATATTTACACGCATGCTTATGATGAGGCTCAGGGTTTGCGGCTCGTTTTCTGTGTAATAAAGCATACATGTGTAACCTTTCTCGTTCTGCTGTTTCAGACAGAGGCTCCAGGCTCTGAGAGACCATACACATTCAAAGATTTCCTTCTGCACCCCAGAAGGTCTGCAATGTTTCTTTAACTGCTAGTTTACTTTTTTCTTTGTTTTGTTTTTGTGACCTTTCATGCTCTGATTTCGAGTGCGTTCGCTTGTAACTGGACTGTAATAGTACATTTGTTTATTTGTCTGTCACACATTTCATGCAGTCACAAGTCGAGGGTCAAAGGTCACCTGAGGCTGAAGATGACGTACCTACCGAAGAGCAGTGGCTCGGAGGAGGAGTTGCCCGAGCAGACCGAAGAGATGGATGTAAGATGCCCGTTCAGATACTGTTCAGATACCGTTCGTATTGTGTTCTGATGCTGTTGCTGATTGCCTTACTGGAGCCCGATATGTTCCGCATGTAGCACATGCATATCTGACCATTTCCACAAAGTCTAACAGCATTGCAGCACATGGGGACCGGATCAGGTTGGGCCAGGTCAGCACCACAGTCCCAGGTCCACTTAAAAAGCTCCTCTGGTATTCCATGAGCTGTGAATGAGCCTCACAGTACCGTAATGCTGTGTTTAGAAACACCAGTTCAGAACATACAACCAAATCCCCTTAAACCCGAATCATATACAATGTCACGTGTGAAGAAGCTTGTAAGTTAGTACGTATCCGAGATGCACCAAACACTGATGTTCTATCGTATGTCGGCTTCTGAATCGTTCCAAAAGCGAACTGATTCAAATTAGTTATTCAAACTTTGTTATTTACAATTCACTTTAAACTGGAAGGTAGAATGGATAAGGATGAGGTGCGTGTCTTTTGGACACATGGTTTTGGCATACTGAGCCTTGGGTGAGAGTTCTGGGAAGAAGTCAGCATCTCCAGTACTGTCCTCTGTCGTGTTCATGACAGAGATAGGAGGCCCATTTTGGAAGGACTTGGCACTGATTGTCTTTTTTTGTTTCACAGCCCGGCTGGGAGTTCCTGGAGAATCAGGAGCTATGTGGGCCGCTCCACACGCAGCAGCTGCCTGCACTGCCCCCTGGCTGGGAGGAGAGGCAGGACAATCTCGGCCGTACTTACTATGTCAACCATGAAAACCGCACCACCCAGTGGTCCAGACCCACTATACAGTAATGCCAGCTACACATCACATGCTCTCGCTCTCACTGTGTGTGTGTGTGTGTGTGTGTGTGTGTGTGTGTGTGTGTGTGTGCGCGCGCACGCCTGCCTGCGTGCACAGGCAGGGAAACGTGTTGTTCATGTAATAATGTTGTTCATTGTGTGTGTTGTGTAATATCTCTGGATCTGTTATTGGCTTTGTAATCATTCTAATCTTAACATCATGGTCCTGCTCACAGAGTCTAATTCTGAGATGCTTCGTAATTAGGTCATTTTCTGCATGCTTGTAATGTGCGGCTGCCCTAATGGAATATGTCATTATACGTGGAACAGGCCTCGGTCTTTACGTCTTACGTGCTACTGTACAATGAAAAGTTTATGGGTTTATACAAGTGACACTGAGACTTTAAACGTGTGTGTGTGTGTGCATGCGTGTGTGTGTCAGGGATGTGCAGAGAGAGGCAGAGCAGACACACAGCACACACACCCAGCACCCGTTCATCACACGCAGACAGATCTCTGAACATGAGGAAACCAGCGACCCAAGGGAGTCCCCTGAGGTACATGCACACACGCACATGTATATACATACACGCATACATGCACATGCTTGCTCGCACACGTGCACACACAAACACTCCCCTTTGTCTTTGTTGGCTCAACAAAGCCAGTTCTCTTTTGTTTGCTGTACACTGAAGACATTTAGATTTGAGCTGGAAAGATGAACATGACACTATAGACGGGAATTTCATCTTTTATTTCCTGATATTTGTATCAGGATACACAGCTCGCCACATGACACTGCTTAGTCGTCTACTCATATAATGTATCCTAGCCAGTACAGTAGGATGGAGTCAAAAATACTGTTGAACTAGAATACTGATCAATACAGGAATCAATGCTGATACTTAGACATACAAAATGAACATAACTGCTATATCAAACAATGATGAGTGCAATACCAATCAATACCAAACAATGCCAGTCAATACTAATTAATACCATACAATACTAATCAATACCAGTCAATACTAATCAATAAGTGCTAGAAGCAGTCATCTGTGGTAGCAAAGCGTCCAATTTTAGGTGAGCAAAAGTTTTAAAAAAAAAAGAAAAAAAGAGAGAAGCAGACAATCCTGAAGTGAGTTTAAATAAATCGCACTTCATCGTTGTTTGCATCAAGCCCAATGATTCGTGGACCTCAGGGATGAGTGGTTTGTGTCTTCTGATGTCCAGTGACTCTGTAATGGCTGTGAGCAAGCATTCTGTCTTTTCTAGCTTTTCCCTCACACACAGATGTCTGTCCTACATGGTGGTTTTGTCCTTTTGTGTTCACAAACCAAACCCAGGAATCAAAGCAAGTGAATGTGTTTATTCATTTATTCACACAGAGGTCAGAGACGTCTGTTAGTCAGACATTCAAACAAAAGGTGCCACATTCTGAACTGTTTAACGGGTCTAGATGTAAATTATCAGGAAGCAGAAGCTGAAATCAGTCTGTAGTATCTGCAGTAATACACAAAACTGGGCCTGTCCCTGCAGAACTCTCACACTCTCAGAGGAGTGTGTGCCCATGAACATGTGGGACTTTTATCTACGCGCTCTGCCCTCTACTGAAGATCGTGCGTGTGTGTTTCCTAGAGCTGGGAGATCATCAGTGAGAATGACAGCACTCTGTACAGCAGTCAGAACCAGAACCAGAACCAGAACTCTCCTCTTCCCCTCTCTCCTCTGAGATTCACTTTCTGCGAGGATTTCAACAGACTACAGACTACAGACTACAGTACTGACAGACACGCCTGTCTCACGGTGACTCCTTACACTCCTTAAGCACGTGCACACCACACACACACACACACACACACACACACACACACACACTCACCCCACAGTCGTTCTACCATTTAGCAAGTCTATTCTTAAATGGTATGTTTGTGTGATTGTGTATGTGCACGTGTGTGTGTTTTAGCCGCAGGGTCACGGTAGTCGGAGGGGGAGTCTCCAGATGCTGGCAGTGGAGGAATACCCAGTTCATCCCATGGTGAGTCTCCGTCAAGCCCACAGACTCTTCCTCTCTCACTCTTCCTCTCACAGACTCTTCCTCACACACACTGATTCTTCCTCCCACACACTGTTCCTCACACTGGTCTGGAGTCAGGTATGAAGGTTGAAGGGCTGATTTGGCTTCCACAGTGTTTGTAGGTGTCCTGTTATGGGGAGATGACGTCCTCACTATCACCCTTCTCAACGTCCCCAGCTGCAGCACACAGAGAAGTGGATCAACAGACATGCTGTATTTACTGACCACACACACACGTGCACTGCGTGGATCAACAGACATGCTGTATTTACTGACCACACACACACACACGTGCACTGCGTTTCCTGATCTCACTGCTGGGTTGGTGAAGCTCATCCGTCATTCCTTTTCTTTTTTCCTATAAGGATGTGTGACTGCTAATCTCTCTCTCTCTCTCTCTCTCTCTCTCTCTCTCTCTCTCTCTCTCTCTCTCTCTCTCTCTCTCTCTCTCTCTCTCTCTCTCTCTCTCTCTCTCTCTCTCTCTCTCTCTCTCTCTCTCTCTCTCTCTCTCTCTCTCTCTCTCGCGCTCCCCAGATGGTGCCCACTACCCCGGGTTTGCCCCCAGGCTGGGAGCAGAAACGGGACAGCAAGGGACGGGTTTATTACATCAACCACAACAGCAGAACCACTACATGGACACGGCCGCTAGTTCAGGTAGGGCACACACGCCCAGCCCGTAGGTCAGTTATGAGGGTAGTTGTTGCAGTGGTAACACTGAGCACCGTCCAAATTCTCCTTCAGCTCATCCAGCCAGCAGAGGCAAGTCCGACGGCAGTCGCCGGGGGCGTCCATTCCCAGAGCCCGACGGTGTACACCCCGCCCCTTCTCTCGCCCGACACCTCCCCTCTACACTCCCCCGGCCCCCCACAGTCCCCCGGCCCCCCACAGTCCCCCGGCCCCCACCACACACACACGTTTGAGTATGCGGGCTGCATGCCAGCTGGGTGGGAGGTGCGTAGCGCCCCCAGCGGACGACCTTTCTTCATTGACCACAACACCAAGACCACGACCTGGGTGAGTGTGTGTGTGTGTGTGTGTGTGTGTGTGTGTGTGTGTGTAAATGTGGAGGAAGCTACATCAGAGGTGGTGATTTTTTTTTTTTTTTTTTTTTTTTTTTTTTTTTTTTTTTTTTTTTGTTTAATCCTCCTCTTTAGTAGGTGAGATTGGTCATGATTACCCAGATCTGACAATCCGAAAACTCCTTTATTAAAGCTCTCATTTGCATGTTAGAGTGCATCACTGAACATCACTTCCTGTCTCTGCCTCCCTGTTTCCTGCGCACGTGCAGGATGACCCCAGGCTGAAGATTCCGGCCCACGTGAGGAGACGACCTTCACTTGACCCCAATGACCTGGGACCACTACCGGTGAGGGCAAAGAGGTCATAATTCAATTTAAGTAGTTTGAGATTAAGGAGGAAATGAGATTCACCCCAAAATGTGTGTGTGTGTATGTGTGTATGTGTGTATGTGTGTATGTGTGTATGTGTGTGTATGTGTGTGTATGTGTGTGTATGTGTGTGTATGTGTGTGTATGTGTGTGTGTATGTATGTGTGTATGTATGTGTGTATGTATGTGTGTATGTGTGTGTGTATGTGTGTGTGTGTGTTCTCCTGTAGCCCGGCTGGGAGGAGAGGGTTCACAGTGATGGGAGAATCTTTTACATTGATCACAGTAAGCGCACATAGACACACACAGACACAACATGGAAACAGTTTGACAGTGTGGTGAGCTGGTTCTGCTCTTCCCCAGACACTAAGACTACGCAGTGGGAGGACCCCAGGCTGCAGAGCTCTGCCATCACAGGACCAGTGAGTTCATAGTTTTCCAAAAAGCAAATTAGCTCCATGGCTACAGGGAATTCTCAGGGAATGGAAGAGTCTGTGCTCACCGCATAGACGCACATTTCTTGCTCCTGAACTTACAACACGTGCTCTGCACAGTGTCCTAGATTCTGACACAGCTCAAGACAGTCATGGGAGCTGCGTTGTGCACTACACAGGTGTGGGTGAGCGGTAATGACTCTTAGACCCGTGTCTCTGCTGGTCTGTTCCAGGCTGTGCCTTACTCCAGAGACTACAAACAGAAGTACGAGTACTTCCGCAAGAAACTCAAGAAGCCAGTAAGGCCCATTCCATTCCACTGTTTGTTTGTTTTGATCTCAAAACAGGTGGCATCGTTATTTGAATATGTATCTCCTCCTTTGTCTTTTCTCCTTTTATCTTTGTCGGTCGTCTCCAGGCAGACATCCCGAATCGTTTTGAGATGTCAGTGAGACGGAATGCCGTGCTGGAGGATTCCTACCGGCCCATCATGTCTGTCAAGCGGCCAGACCTCCTCAAGGCCCGCCTCTGGGTGGAGTTTGCAGGAGAAAAAGGCCTGGACTACGGGGGTGTGGCCCGAGAGTGGTTCTTTCTCATCTCCAAGGAGATGTTCAATCCTTATTATGGGCTGTTTGAGTACTCTGCCACGTAAGTAATGAATTTCGTTTTACAGACCTATGGGGTATTTTAGAGGTGTTGGCGTTGTTTTACAGATGTTGGGGTAGGTTCACATATGTAGGGGTATTTTTACAGGTGTTGGAGTAGTTTTACAGACGTAGGGGTATTTTTACTGTTGTTGGGGTAGTTTCTACTTGCAGATTATCCCTAGATCTGGACTTTATCAAACTATTAGTGGACAATCTCTGTGGAGAAGCGTCTTTTTAAGTGTAGTGTTATTGAAACAGTAAGACAACCAACCAGCTAATGAGTTTAATTAGTGAAATTCAGCCTATTATTTACTAAGTTTACTATTATAGGAGATTTTTCCAATAGTTGATCTGACCATGTGAATGAAAAGATGGATGTGTGACATGACTGCACTGAGCCAGCCTTGCTGTAGGGGTTTGAAACCCCTAGTGTCAGAGTGGTTGTGAAAGGCAGTGTGCTGCTCTTGCAGGGATAACTACACACTTCAGATCAATCCCAACTCAGGCCTCTGTAACGAGGATCACCTCTCCTACTTCAAGTTCATCGGGCGCGTGGCAGGAATGGCAGTGCACCATGGGAAACTGCTGGATGGTGGGTGGCATGCATGGTTTGCTGCTTTGTTTGTGATGTTCTGAATGTTTATGTATTTATTGTTTTGTTTGTTTGTTTTTATCTATAGCATTTTTTATTCGCCCATTCTACAAAATGATGTTGCAGAAGCCAATCACATTGCACGATATGGAATCTGTGGTAAGTAATATGGAATCTGGGGTGAGTGATGTGGGATCTGTGTTTTGGGGGATAGAAGTACCTCTTGGATGTTTAATGTACGCGTCACACTTCACCTAACATATATGCTCTAGTAAAGTCACTGAAGAGTGTGTGTGTGTGTGTGTGTGTGTGTGTGTGTGTGTGTGTGTGTGTGTGTGTGTGTGTGTGTGTGTGTGTGTGTGTGTGTGTGTGTGTGTGTGTGTGTGTGTGTGTGTGTGTGTGTTATTCCAGGACAGTGAGTATTTTAATTCTCTGAAATGGATCTTAGAGAATGATCCCACTGACCTGGACCTGCGCTTCACTATCGATGAGGAGCTTTTTGGACAGGTGCGGCCTCTGACCTGCTGTTTTGAGAACAGTGTTACTGTTTTCTTTCTAACGGTCAAAGTCAGGATGTATTCAGGAGCAGCTGGTCCTGAATCTGTAAAAAGGGAAGACCAGAATCATGCAGATGGAGACCTCCCATTAAAAGATCTGAAATTAGTTTGATAGGTATAAAATATTTAGCAAAACTACTTTTCAAAAGTTGGAAAGTGTTTTCCAAAGAAACGCTAATAGTCTCCTAATATAGCTTTATTTCTAGGTTAGAATGGCCAGAAGATTCAAAATGAGAAAATGAGTCAATGTTGTAAAGTGTAGTCTTGATGTAAACGTTCAGTAAAGGCTGACTGGATCATTTCAGTGTTAAATGCTCCTAACAATGTGTTGTTCTTAGACACACCAGCACGAGCTGAAACCAGGGGGTACCGACATTGTTGTGGACAACAGCAACAAGAAAGAATACATCCAGTAAGAGCCCCCTTGTGGTAACAGAAGGAACTGCATGCAGTCTTCTCATATGCCTGCAATTACAGTACAGTGCTCTAAGGAATGTTCCTTGTTTTTCTGTGGTTCTTGAATGTTAACACAGAACCACGGGCCACTGATTAAACCGTGGTCATCACCGTGAAAGATCTTTGTAGTGTGATGAGTCCTGTTTTTGGAGTCTTGGTCTCACTGGTGCAGGATAACGTGCTGTTGCACGGCCGTAATGACTGTGATCTAATCTGGACTGTGTTTTCCAGCCACGTGATGCAGTGGAGGTTCGTGAATCGGATTCAGAGGCAAATGAGCTCCTTCAAGGAGGTAAAGGTCATGTTCACTGAGCACGGTTCGCTGAGCATGGATCACACACATCCACACTCCTGTGATTTTGTTGCAGTTTTCTTGGGGTTTTGCCCTCCAGTTTCAGACTGTTATAAACTCTTCCTTAAAATGCTTCCTGTAATAACCTGTAATTGTTAGAGCCTGTAATGCTTCTGGTTGGATTAAAAGGTGACTTACAGCCGTGAGTCTTACTCTGTCTCATGTGACCCCTGCAGGGCTTCTACGAGCTCATCCCGCAGGATCTCATTAAGATCTTTGATGAGAACGAGCTGGAGGTGAGACCTGCGTCTGAGAGGACGAGGTGCTTCTGTAATGTGCAGTGAAGGGTGCAGTGACCACTTCAGACTGAGAGTGACCACCCCTCCCTCTTTCCCCCCTCTCTTTTTCCCTCTCTCTCTCCCTCATCCCCTTTTCTATCTTTCACTCTTGTTTTTCCTTCTTTCTTTCTTGATCACTCCTCCATGACCCACCCTTTCTCCAGTTGCTCATGTGTGGTTTGGGAGATGTGGATGTGAATGACTGGAGAGAGAACACCAAGTATAAGAACGGCTACGCGGCCAACCAGCCTGTCATCCAGTGGTTCTGGAAGGTGAGTGTAGTCTCTCCTACAAACCAAGTCTCCATGTCGTCAGGCTCATCCTCACAGGCTTGACGCCGCCCCTCCACTCAGCAGAAGTTGCTGTATTTTTTTTGGAGGTCTGGGCAATGTAGAAGAGTGCAGACAGTGAAAGCTCCTCATTTCCAGACTTGGAGAAGTTTGGAAGTCCAGATGGTATTTTTTTGAAAATGGATGGATATTTCTTGTCAAAGACTGCTTATACCAAACTGAAACAAAGCCCCTCAGTCTGTAGATGTCCTTGCACTAGTATGGTGTGCCTTTGCTGGTTAACTGTCAGTAATTATATAGATTAGGTGTAAAATGGACTCCTTCATCTTTTTTTTTTCTCTCTCTTCCAGACTGTTCTGCTAATGGATGCCGAGAAGCGAATCCGTCTGCTCCAGTTTGTCACAGGCACATCCCGTGTGCCGATGAACGGATTCGCCGAGCTCTACGGTCAGTCCTGCCCTCCTCTTACCGTCTGTCACTTGGTCAAGCCTTAAATTGAAGGTGTAACCAACTACAAACCTTTAACTTCCAGTCTGCTGTGGAGACAAGCCTGTTCTCCATTTAAAACAAGGAAAAATAATCATTTATACAAACTTCACAGAATTCTCCAGAAGGCGTGCTGATACGGAACTGTGCAGTAGCAGGCTTGAGGAAAGGTTCTCATGTGCGCGTGTGCCTCTGTCTGTCTGAAGCTAGGGAAACATGGTGAGCTTAAACAGCTTTTAACGTGTGAACGTTGTGCGGTTGACTGTGTGTGCTCAGGGTCGAACGGGCCTCAGTTATTCACAATTGAGCAGTGGGGAACCCGAGACAAGCTGCCCAGAGCCCACACGTGGTGAGTAGAGCTGCACCCATCACTGCACACCTGCCTCTCTGTGCTGTAGAATCGTAAATCAAATATTCTCTCTCTCTCTCTCTCTCTCTCTCTCTCTCTCTCTCTCTCTCTCTCTCTCTCTCTCTCTCTCTCTCTTTCTTTCTTTGTCTTTCAATTTATATCTGTATTTCCCTTTCTGTCTCTCTCAATGTCACTCTGTTTGTTTCTCTCTCTCTTTTTCAGCTTTAACCGTCTGGATCTGCCTCCATATGAGTCATTCGAGGATCTCCGGGAGAAGCTGCACATGGCAATCGAGAACGCGCAGGGCTTCGACGGGGTCGACTAAGGTCGGCACCGCCTGGCTGTGGCCACACTGCCAGCCCATGGAGGTGGCACCTGGCCTGCCAGGTCAGGAGGAAGCGGGCGAGGCGGGCGAGGCGGGCGAGGCGGGCGAGGCACACACGCCACTCGGAGACGAAGCTTAAAGGTTTAGACTCGGTCACAAGAGTGTGGACCGAAACCCGATTTTTCTCGCCTCGAGGAAGAACTGCACGTTGATATCACTACTTACAGCTCTGTATCATGAGCATTTATGTTTATGAAGTTTACAGAAATTAAGTTTGCTTTTGTACATCAAGTCCAAATAATTATGTATGTATGAATGAATAAATATCTAGAGATTTTACCTTATGTATTTTGGGCAAAAAACGTTATATATTGCACATTTGTCTAAGCTTTTTTAAGGACATTCTATATCCATATTATATTGTGAAATGGACACAATTTCAGCATAGTTTAGTTTCTACAGCTTGTAAAACGTGATCGTTTAGTTGCTTTATAGTTGTAGGTCTTTACAGAAGTTGACAAGTCATGATCTGGCTGTGGATCTGAGCGGGAGGTTAGCTGGGTTACATCCAGGGACATGGTCCCCTGTCTCTGCAGAAGCAGCTGTAGTCACCTAAGACACCCAAACGTCTCTGTGTTTCGTGGTAATTTATTCTTTATACACACTTTAAATTTGTTTACATTAATTTTATTTGCTAATGGCCCACTTTAGAAAACTTTTGGTCTAAAGTCAACTTTTCTTAATATCTAATTTTGTACTTTTATGGTCTTTTTGAAGGTCTTTAAAAAGTAAAAGAAGGAACGGTAATGAAGTCTTAACAGTGTCTTGGTCTTTGCCAGTGGGCTCATTCACACTTCGTGTTTGATTCTGAGAGAAATCATCAGCTTTGCCTGTCTATCAGATGTGGGTGAATGTTTACATGGACAGTGGTGAACACATGCACATTCGTTCTCTAGTACTTTATCTGACTGTTAAATTTAAAATGCCTTCACCTGTCTTGAATGAGTAATCACTGCGTTATAAGGTGAATTCGGGAGGCGTTAGCGGAGCTGTTCTTAACTTCACGGAGTATTTTTCGTTAGGAGCTTTAAGCAGAGGAGCATTGTTATTAACTGAACAGTGTCAGGGGTGATATGCCTTTAATCTGTGATGAATCATAATGGTTTAAGCAGCTGGATGCCGGTGTTGATGGCAACACAATTTCAGGTAAAAAAAAAAAAAAAAAGGCTAAAAATAAAAATCAGTGGAAATGAACTTTTAGTCTGTGAATTGTGTATTTATTTAGTTTTCCATTTTAAAATGAGGCCCAGCAGAACAGTATTCACAGCCGTTTTGGAAAATGTTCCTGAAGTAAAAATATATTTCCACCAGACGAGGGCGCTTCACTCCACACTTCGAATACTACAAACTGAAAACTTCAGTTCTTTCATGAAATAAATTGGTTAGCCACATTAGCAATTGTTAAAAATGTCTGATTTTTCGTTTGTTTTTGTATAGTGACCACGCTACATGTGTTCACGTGTCTAGAATCTGGTAGTAGACTGTAGTAAGCCTAAAACCTGACTCTGGGGACAGTCCATTCTACTATGCTCATACTGGGTAGGTCTGCATCTCAGCATGCAGTTTTAAAGGAGGAACTTGGTCTTTAAATTTACTTTTAGATTAACATATCAGGCCACACGTATCAAATCACTTTTATAACATCCTGCAGTCTCCTGAATACAGGCTGGTGATTGTGTGCATAGCCGTAAGCCAGTATTTTCAAACGATGTAACAATGATCTGTTAAGGTTACACAAAATAGTTTTTCATGATCTGATTTATTGATATAAAGATTTATTGATGGAAAAATGGCAGTTTGTACTCAAAGGATTAAGAATAAAAAAAGTTTTCCAGTTTTGAATAAATATGAAATACCCAAATGCTTATGGAATCTATAACAGTCCATATCAGCCTGGTCTTCAAGTAATCTGAAGGTGATTTTACACGTTTCACAAAAGAGGGCCCCCCTGTTTCTGAAAGTAGTGAGTGAACTGCGTGTTTTCTCTTCTCCCATCCCCCACTTTATCTCTCTCTCTCTCTCTCTCTCTCTCTCTCTCTCTCTCTCTCTCTCTCTCTCACTCTCTCTCCCCCTTCTCCCCCATCCCAAAGGTCAGGTGACAGGTCACACACTCAAATACTGCCTCCTGGACCCTGCAGGGTCAAAGAGGGTGGGTTTCAACAGTAGGCGGGGTTGAAGTTGATTGACACAGTCTCTAACCAATACTTCGATGTTAAGTCTAGGATACCGGATCTTTTTGCTAAAAAAAAAAATAAAAAAAATATTCATTCACTGATTATGACGTTCGCTTGTATTGATCCGCCATCGGTACTACCCCCACGTCGATTAGCATAAGGGGCATGCATGCGCACACCCACACACTGCTTGGATAAAATATAAACCGGCTTGTAGGATACTAGGCCTGCTTAATTATCTAGAGTCAGTTATTGATTATGCACAGACAGCTAATTTGCTTCTGTTCATCACTTTTTTCACTGCCAAAATGTTGATCCTTTTGAAAAAAATTATATTTGTCTTCGTTATTATTTTTAAATTAGTTGTTTAAAATACGTTAGTTCATTTATGTAATTGACAAGTTAATCTTTAGGTCAATTAAATCAGAAACAATTTAGACCAAAAAAAAAAAAAAGTCATCCGAATATTTTGAGTATACAGGATTATTTCCTGGGTAGACTATGACAGTATTTTGCGTTCTCTTCGACTGAGAATATCGCTTAGGGTGTTGATACGGAGGCAATTCATTATCCTGTGATTTCCAGAGACGACTGTGAGAAGTCGGCTCACGTGTCTGTTTCACCGTTGTTCGCTAACATCTGGTCCTTTTGTTCAGATGGTCCAAAGGTCCGGCGATGGCGAAAGGGAGGTCACTCTCCTCCTCCACCGGAGAGGACCGCGAGAAAGAAGATCGATATACGTGCGCACCGTCCGGATGCCCATCTGGCGTTATCAATTCCCCTCCCTCCTTCTGTGCGTGTGGAGGGTTGAGAGTGTCACTTTAAAAATTTATTCCATTACTGATTGCATATTTACAGTGTATCTGTAACACAATCCAAAGCATTACTCTATCCAAGTGATCTAATCTGATAGCCTTGTGGATTACATTTTAATCTGTTAGGTCCTCTACAGTACCACCCAGCATGGCCACCATGTGCAGACGCATGCACCACTTAGCAGTAAATAGTGTGTAAACGTTGTCCATATAAGCAACATGTGCCTGCTCCTACGGTCCAGCGAAGCTGTGAAGATCTTTTGCGTCAGTACGCCTCCTGTCAAATCGACAGACCCCACCAGTGTAAACGTCCCAGACACATGTAGAAAGTTCAGGAGTCCTGAATATGATTATTTAAAAAAAACAACTCATGGCGATCATGCTCGTCTGTTTCACAATTTTGCCGAAGATGGTGTACGCAGGCACCTACGAGACAACTTCAGTGTCGATGACTGCATGAAATCCGGAATCTTTCAACATTTATAGTCAAATTAAATACCCACGGAAACAAATCTCGTGTTAAAGTTGAAAGATCCCGTATTCACATGGCACAAATCACTCTAAAATGATTGGACACTTAAATTTAGCGTTAAGGGGATCGTATAAAGGCAGGACTCGCACCAGAGATTCTCTCAACTGCAGTTTCCAGTCGCACACTTTAAGGGAAAGAAGTGAATACACAGAACGCTCAGTAGGAATATAATGCGCGGAAAATATTTTACACTTTTAAATAAATATATTTATCCCATACTGATACTGTTGCAGGGACGGGAATCGTTCACACGATTAGAACCATTCAAAAGGCAGAAGAAGACTAACGCTACAGGCTAAGCGGTCCTTGTTCAGTTGTAATGCAGTCCAGTTCGCAATCATCTTTAAAAATAATACACTAATTAATCAAGGATTGCTTTTACTGTTACTGTACCGGAATACAATTAGTCCTACTTTCTTTGTGTCCTGCTTACATAACGTGACATGTAGACCTATTCCGTTACTGCCTGTGCGTGTGCTTGTGTGAGGGGACGAGGCTTAATTCAAACTATTTAAACTGATGTAACCGCTCATCTGTTTACCGCGGGAAACGTGTGGTAAATCTTTATCACAGGCTCTTATAAGACAAACCTAAAACTATGTTTATAGGCCTATAAATCCATGGTTTTAGACCGTTGCCTAATCCTGGTATTAACAGTCCATAATAATCATGTAAATTCCTTCTTAAATTTATAATACTGTGACTTTATTCTTAAATTTATAATCCCACGAGTTCCTTCTTAAATTTAGAATCCTGTGAATTGTTTCCTAAATTTTAAACCATTAGGCCTACAGAAAACTGCAGAAATCATTGGTTAATGTTTTCCGATATGAAGGTATGGGATATAATCTTAAAATCGCATCTCTTGAGTTGTAATTATTAATCTATAAAGACTTGATCAGTGCTCTCTAACACAAGCAGGTTACGAGCAAAGTCACTATTTGAAAAGAACACGTGGGACGGTCCAACCGCACAACGCACGCCTAAGGAAGTGTCCATCCACGCCACACCAAAAAAGTAATCCCCCCTCAGTGGTCAGCAGTGCGTGCACTCCTGTTCCAGTCCAGAACGTAGCAGATGTTGTGGAAGCAGCCTTAGACACTTAGCATGCACGAACACCTCAAATAAATGGCGTGTTTTAAGAGGGAATTGTACCAGCATTGGCTGTTTTTTGCAGTATTTCTGCCAATCTCAGGTACAGTACTCTTCTCCTGCATGTCTGATGTGTGAGGTAGATCGTGTAGCTTCTAGCTGGTTATTTGTTTTATTCTCACTGGTCTAGCGAGAGAGGGGAGAAGTTAGGCGAGAGCGCACTCTGGCACATCGCCTCCTTTTCTAGCTCTAATGATAGCCAAACTGACTCGTATAGCTAGCGGAGCTACTGTGTGTTAGTTTATAACGCTTTAATATGGTTCGAAATGTTTCATTTACGTGTTTGTACATGTGTGTAAACTGAGCCGAGTGCTGACCGTTAGGATGGAGCCCCGCGGTAACGTCCCGGTAACGTCCCGGTTACTCTCGCCGTGCGCTCGGAGCCACCTAAGAGTCGCACATCATTTGAAGTAGTTCAAACGCGGCTCTGATTTCCTTTACCTCTAAATGAAACAACAAAGCAGGAGACCGTGTTAATGTTAGGCTTAATTTCCAAGAGAGGGCAATTAGTCGTATACAACTTTAATGTAACGTTTATTGTGATTATCTTTTCAACAACTAAACTTTCGAAACTTTTTAACTTCTCGTTAACCGGGTTATTCTTTCATGGCTTCCCAAGTCAACTTAAAAGCTAGGCTTTAAAATTTTAAACACGTTAAAAAAGAATTAAACATTAATACCATTTTCTGAACTTTTACAGTCATAGTCACCCTTTTTGTAGTTTAGATCTTGAAATAGTGTCAGTGATCCATTCTACTGCGTGGTTGAGTGGTCCATACATGCAGGTAGTAGAGCTGTAGAAAACATCTAATCGTTTTGGGTGTCAGAAAACATGCGATGGAATACATTCAGCTGTTATTGCTGCTAGTTAACGTTTCTCAGAGAGGTGATTTCTCAGAGATGTCTTAACTCCTGTCCCAAAGCCGTGCTGTAGAGCGCCTTTTCAGAGCGAGTGAAAGAGCTGTACTCTCTTCCCCCACCATCTGCTCTGGTCTTTTGGGTTTGTGTGAGGAAGCTCGCCACTGTGTGATCAGTGCCGTGTTTCAGAGTCACCCTTCTCCCAGCTTCCTGACTTTAGCAGGCATGGAAAAACGGATTAGGCTGCGTGAAACGTAATCACTAAAAGACGTAGCGTGCCCTGGGACCGACACACATGTACACCCGGGTCCTAGTCCTTCAGAGTAAGAGTCCTATTTCTTCAGACTCAGAGTCAGAGTCCTAGTCCTTCAGACTGAATCAGAGTCCTAGTTCTTCAGACTCAGAGTCCTAGCCCTTCAGACTGAGTCAGAGTCCTAGTTCTTCAGACTCAGAGTCCTAGCCCTTCAGACTGAGTCAGAGTCCTAGTTCTTCAGACTCAGAGTCCTAGCCCTTCAGACTGAATCAGAGTCCTAGTTCTTCAGACTCAGAGTCCTAGTCCTTCAGAGTAAGAGTCCTAGTCCTAGTTCTTCAGAGTCAGAGTAGCGTTGTTTAGTCCTGAAGGTTGTGTATGAATAGCCACCTCTGTCAGTCTATCCCTTCGCTCATCTCTTTCTCTCCTGTCTCACTCAGCTACTTCTCATTCCTTCTCTCCCTCTGCAGGTGTGTTATGCTTCAGTGAGTTATTCTTTGTTAAGGAACCACGCGATGTGATAGTTTTGCGTAAGGACGCCGTGGTTTTGGACTGCCGGGCCCAAGGGGAAGCCCCTGTCCACGTCCGCTGGTTAAAAAATGGTTCTCCGTTCGCGGAGTCAGAGCGGGCTTACCTCCTCGCCAACGGATCGTTGTTCATATCGGAGGTGGAGAATCGTAGAGGAGACCAGTCGGATGAAGGCTTATACCAGTGCCTTGCTCAGAACAAATACGGAGCTATCCTGAGCCAGAAAGCTCGCCTGACTATCGCAAGTAAGTTCAAATGCCCCCTTACCGTCACCAAATGCCCCTCTCAGTACCAAAGTGCCTGTCAAATACCCAGATTGCCCACAGGAAGACCAATACCCAAATAAACCCAGATCAGTCCTCTTCTGGTGACTGCTGTTAGAATACAGGGAAGTGACTGCTGTTGTGCACTAAAGCAGCAGAGAGGAGCTTTGCTCTCTGAAGTTGTGTGTGGTCTGTGATGCCTGCATAAGGTCAGTGCTGAGTTTCCTGAATCCCTGAATAACCTGGTGAAGGACGCTCAGCTCAGGCTGTTGGGTTCCACTCTGTTAAAATCTCTGCTTCTGTCAGGGGGGTCAGATTACCTCCTGCTGGAAGGCATGTGAGTCATGTAAGAGCTGAGAACAAGGTGAGAGAGAAAAGTGTGTGTGTGTGTGTGTGTGTGTGTGTGTGTGTGTGTGTGTGAATAGCATTCTGTTTTCTGACATGAGGGTCTGTATATACTCTACTTTTTATGCGTAAGTCATGGGACATTAAAGCTAAATGATCTGTAATCTTTACTGCACACAGACAAAAGATGACTGAAGTAGATGTGAACAGTATGACATTCTTTGACTCATTTTGGAAAGTAATTCACTCCCTGTGACACTCCTGCATTTCACCCCCTGTAACACTCCTGTGTTTCAGCCCCTGTGACACTCTTTCAGCCATGCTTCACCCCAAAGCTGCAGTATAGAACACATGAAAGGTTTGTTTACTCTGAGTGAGTCAGACATTTGAGCTGTCCCTTCAGTAAATTACAGCAAAAAATGGAAATAGAGCAACTCAAAACCCGCCTCCAGCTGGTTAGTTTCCATGCGGTGCTTGATGGCACTGGTGTTGTTTCCTTTTGCGTGTGCTAGGGTGTGCTCTCAAGGTTTCATACTTCACCTGGGGATCGTGTTCATCCCTGCACACAGTAGCCCTGATTCACCTGTATGCGAACACCCCTCTTTCACAGCTCACGTGACTCACTGGGTGTTGTTTTCTAGTGTTCTGTTTTTGAAGGTTAAAAAACTTACTGTTAATAAGGGCTTTAAGGCCCTGCTTACAGAGTGGACAGGGGTCATTATACCCAAGTATGAGAGAATGTCTGCACTGGTCCTGAGACGTGGAGAGAATGCCTGCATTGGTGTGTAAATGAGGTCTGAAAGGTTAGGAGCTGTGTGCAGGATGCAGTCAGAGCACAGCAGCACAGGGCGGACCACCCCATTCATATCCCCCTAGCTTTGATGTCCCCGACGCTCGGCCGAGGATATGCTTTGCTTTTAGCTTGGGTAGGTCTGAGTGCATAAGTGTGTGTGTGTGTGTGTGTGTGTGTGTGTGTGTGTGTGTGTGTGTGTGTGTGGTGAGAGGAGAGGGTCAGTAGTGGAGACTCTGCAGGGACTCTCTCCCCCTCTCTGGTGCTCAGGTTTTCTGACACACAGTCTCAGGAGAGGCGTTTAGTGTGGGGAGGTTGTCACTCAGACCCTCATGAGGAGGCATGGGGGGGGCAGTGGAGGCCGTAAAACAGGGCCGGCGTGAGCCTCAGATTGCATAACAG
>NC_137502.1:27054555-27069555 GCF_041902795.1 Electrophorus electricus
GACCGTATTCCCACTGCGCCTTCTCTAAGCGTTTTATCTCTGCTATTGAACCACACAGGCCTCGCTGCAGAACTTGCCTAACGACTTGCTCTTCACTCTGTTGTTGTCTGGTGTGTGCAGAATATTAGACAATATTTTAAAGCAAGCACTTTGTCAGCTGCTTATCGTTATCACTGCTCACCCTGCAACCTCATGGCAGCAGTGTGTGTGTGTGTGCGTGTGTTTGCTTTGGTTGCTAAGTAACAGTTCTGTCTCCACCAGTACTCTGATATGCAGTAAGAGTACTAAAGTGGACTAACCCTGCCCAGTTTGAGCTGGAGACGGAATGTTTGACGAATTCCGAATGGACGGATCCTCCGTGAAGACTGCTTCCTTGTGTGCTGGACATGAAAGGTTTCCATGGTTTCCTTGGGCAACGGTCGGAGAGGTCAGAGGACACCATAGATCATTGAGGGGGTTTTGGGCTGGGAGTAAATGGAACATACTAACACACCACAAAAACACACTGGTGGTAACTTAGTTCCTAAAGCTTTACCACCCACACAGGCTCACACCTGACCATCGTCAAGAGATTATTTGGGATTGAGGTTATTAAATGCAATAGCACGTGTTTGTCAGGCTAAAAGGACAGGGGATTTTTTTGATCACGAAGACGACTCTTTATGCCGGCAGTGTGATCTTGGGTAGGTTTTTCCCTTCAGATTGAACATGAACATGGTTAAAAGTGAACCCACGTTCAGAACTGTTGCAGCTCCCGCCGTGCTGTGGTGTGGTTCAGTCTCCCCCAGGCTTCTTTAACCCAGATTGTAATCTACTCCAGAGTAATCTCAGCCCGGAACATTTGGAATGTCACATAAACTCAGAGTTCTATTTGTGCTGTAATGACACCAGCTTGTCAGGTCTAACAATAGATCCCAGTGATGTCCTAAAACTGCACTTAAACCTCACATGCCAGAAATCCCAGAAGTCTGGGAGACAGGTACCAATTGTGTACCTAGTGGTGGCTAAGTGCTAAGACTGAGGAGATTTAAGGAGATAAGGGGGTTAGGGACTTCTATTGCCCCAGTCCCCTCTCCTACCCCCATTCAGGCCATAAGGCTAGGGCCAAAAGGGCACGGGGTGTGATGAGTAGGGCCATTGTCTGGCCGCCGATTGGCTGCAGGGCGGCTCTTTGGCCTGTTAGGTGCCTGCAGCCTGATTGGTTTGCCGAGTGTTATGCTGCATTCTTTCCCTCCATCAGAGATCGTTCTTTCCCACAAGGCTGCTGCTATTTATCTGAAGGAGGGAGGGAGGGAGAGAGGGAGGGTGTCAGGAAGGTGGTGCAGGGGAGCTTCCGCTCCAGGCCGTGCGATCTCGGAGCCCTCCAGCAGCAGCTCACCGCGGCGTCTCCGGACCTAAGCGGCGAGTCTCTGTACAGTCACGTTCATCTGCATTTACTGCATGGTTAGTTGGCCTCGTTCTGTTCACGCTGTCCAGTTTTGACCCTTGGCCTGTCTTTGTGTTTGGGATTATGTATTTGCTTACAGTTACCCTGTGTGTTGGGTTTATTGAATCCTCTTCTCGTATAACAATACCTTGTGGAATAGCGTTAATAAACAAAGAGAGCGCGCGAGAGAGAGAGAGAGAGAGAGAGAGAGAGAGAGAGAGAGAGAAAGAAATGCAAAAAGGTTCTGGAATAGAATCTTTTAGGTTTTGATCTAGTTTGAGCAATTAAAAGAGCTTGAAATGGCACACTGGCACAAGTTGAGACAAAAAATCTAATTCCACACAGAGAAAACTAGGATTTTTTTTTTCTAAGTGCAGGCATAATCTCACCCAATTCTTTAAAGGTGAATCACAACTGACTGTGTCATTTACACCCAACTTAATCTCTGCCCAGAAAACCGACCTTTTATGTTGCGACCTGGAGCATCAGGCTAACGAGACACCTGATCTGTGCTGAATATCAGCTGATCTGAGCTCAGTGTTAAAGCTGTGCTCATAATGTTTCAGATGAGGCAGATAAGGAAAGATGATCGTGGAACTGTAAACAGATCACCAACACAGAGGATTAGACCAGAGTTTTTAGACTCAATATCTATCTATCTATCTATCTGTCTATCTGTCTATCTGTCTATCTGTCTGTCTGTCTGTCTGTCTGTCTGTCTGTCTGTCTGTCTGTCTGTCTGTCTGTCCGTCTCTGAGCTCAAGACAATAGCCAGCAACACCTAACACGCAGTACATACAAGCACAACCAGTATTATTAATGAAAACTGACTGCTGGTATTGATTGTTTGAGTCTCTGTTTTGTTATTCAGTGAGAGAGATCAGTAGGGACAGGAGGTGCTGTGAGGCTGCGTTCCAGAGTGTGTTCAGACGGGGCAGAACTGTGTCTGTGTGTCTAGCCTGTTCCAGTTGTCTCTTGAGTTCCACCATCCTGCATCTTTTAGCATCTCTCTGCTCTGACACCCCCATTTTAAATTTATGAACATCTTGTAAACCAGCTAATGTGTTGGCATAGGGGAACACCGGTACCAATGGGATGGTTAAACAGTTATGCTGGGATTAACAGTGAGGTTAAATGATCTCGTGCTAATCTGCTGTGGGTCTAAAGTGCTGTTGTGTTGCCTGAACCAGATTAGATTAGATTAGATTAGATTAGATTAGATTAGATGTGCTTGGTCACCTCTGGTGTTTCACTGTTCTGTGCTGGTTTGCTGGTGGTGTTTCACTGGTCTGGGCTGGTTTGTTGGTGGGTTTATAAGGATCAATGCTGGTTTGCTAGTGGTGTTACTGTTTCATCCTAGACTGGCTAAGAAAGGAGAGACAGAGTACTCGATTGGGTTTTACTGAGATCATAGGTCAAAGGTCAGGTCAGAGGAAGGGGCAGATGGCCAGATCACTTTTATAAGCAGCTGTGAAGCAGCACTAACTGGAAAAAAAAAATCCTAAAAAAAACCACTTACTTGTGTTTTTTATTTAATTATTCATAAGCATATTGGAGAGTATTGGAGAGTATTGGAGGGTATCGGAGAGTATGGAAGGGTATGGGAGAGTATGGGAGAGTATGGGAGAGTATGGAAGGGTGTGGGAGAGTATGGGAGAGTATGGGAGAGTATGGAAGGGTGTGGGAGGGTGTGGGAGAGTATGGGAGGGTATGGATTACATAGCGTGTGTGGATATCAGAAAGTTGTAATGATGTAAAAGGCACATAGTCATAGTTGCAGTTCACCCAGCTCTGCCTTTCCACTCGTGCCTCTGTGTCATGCAGCTCCAGCACATACTAATCTCAGCCCCGCCCTCTGCCCCGCCCTGGCCCAGAATACAATAATCTCAGCCCCACCCTGGCCCAGAATACAATAATCTCAACCCCGCTCTCTGCCCCACCCTGGCCCAGAATACAATAATATCAGCCCCGCCCTCTGCCCCACCCTGGCCCAGAATACAATAATCTCAGCCTCTCCCTCTGCCCCACCCTGGCCCAGAATACAATAATATCAGCCCCGCCCTCTGCCCCGCCCTGGCCCAGAATACAATAATATCAGCCCCGCCCTCTGCCCCACCCTGGCCCAGAATACAATAATCTCAGCCCCGCCCTCTGCCCCGCCCTGGCCCAGAATACAATAATCTCAACCCCGCTCTCTGCCCCACCCTGGCCCAGAATACAATAATCTCAGCCCCGCCCTCTGCCCCATCCTGGCCCAGAATACAATAATCTCAGCCCCGCCCTCTGCCCCGCCCTGGCCCAGAATACAATAATCTCAGCCTCTCCCTCTGCCCCACCCTGGCCCAGAATACAATAATCTCAACCCTGCCCTCTGCCCCACCCTGGCCCAGAATACAATAATCTCAGCCCCGCCCTCTGCCCCACCCTGGCACTAACATCAGCTCCACCATGGCCCAGAAAACAATAATCTCAGCCCAACCCTCAGCCCTGCCTTTAGCCCCACCCCCAGCCCTGCCCTAGCCCCGCCCCTAGAAAGCTTGATGTAATGTTCTTAGTTACTACGCTTAAGTAGCCATCTTATGCATCACACACACACACACACACACACACACACACACACACACACACACACACACACACACACACACACAAAACGTTCTAAGCCCTCTGCAGCTCAATTTCAGCTCTCACTTCAGTCTGTTCCCAGCAATCAATAAACTGCATTGCTGCATCTAACCACACAATTACTAACAGAGAGAGTCAAGACAGAAAGAAGGGGGATGTGATGTAGCCACACTTCACATGTTTAGGCCTTGCAGTGGCTAACCTTCAAAAACGTCACAATAGCAGGTTTGCATGCTACTTGTATGTGGACAGTCTGGCGGTCAGAGGAGAGTATTGACTTCGCTGTTTAGGAACGAATCATTTAAAGGTGTTTAGAGTAAAAGGGCAGATTTTACCCTCACGTGGGTGGGAGGGGTGGATAAAGAGTGAAGTTTGATAAGAAATAATTAACATTTCTACACGCACGCACGCATGCAACACATCCTAGTACAGCAGTTGCAGTTTAGTGCAAAGTGGATTTGAGACTAGATTTCAACCAGGCAGATCTAGACCAGACAGATCTAGAACATGCAGATCTAGATCAGGCAGATCTAGACCAGCAGCTGTTTCTCTTCATGAACAAGCCAAAGACTCCAGATACGGCTGCCTGCTGTATGAACACCGCGGGGTTAATGTAGTGCACATGGACATTACCCACAGCCTCCCTGTGGCTGGAGCGATGTCACAGGGCCAGATGGGTTCGACAGTGAAAACACGGCATGTGTGTGGACATGGAGAGGCTGTCAGGATGCCCTGTGTGCTCGTGGTTCATAATGCAAACGAGTGGGTTAAAGGGGGATTCCCTGTGGTTAAAAACACTTAACACCTGGCAACCCAGGTTTAGTATTCCATTCATCATTTGTACAGTGCGGTCATGGTAACAGCAGGTTTAGGGTGAAGCCGACAGACTATCTGATTGGTTCTGAGACTGTGACTGAAGGCAGTGTTTTATGACACGTTTCCTTCACGCTCCTCTGATCAAAGCCTGGTTTCCAAGTATATTTTCCAAAAATTTCAGAACTCTAGTGGTCCTTGACCTCCACTGCACTGTTGGTTTGTAGTGCTAGAAAGAGATTATTAAAATGTTCAAATATTGAATCTGTTTTATGGGGCATAGACTGAGATGTTGAGATTATTTGAGCTCTAAATGATAAATGATCAAATATTTTTATTCCTGGTAGCAATTCTACTTTTAGATGATAATGATGTGTGTTATCACACGCGGGGAAGGGAAGTTCCAGGAGTCATGTCTTGTCACTCCTTTGTTTCCTCACTCAGCCTGTTTCTAATGGTCTCATGCCTGCACATGGGGCCAAAGGTCAGCAGAGGGTTTTCTTCTTGTTTATATCCGTGTCCAGAGGAGAATGTCCTCCTGAGTCAAGATGTGCTGGCCAGCTCTTTATCTCTCACTGTTCATCATACACACACACACACGCTCACTCACACACACACACACACACACACACACACGCTCGCTCACACACACACACACACACACACACACACACACACACGCTCGCTCACATACACACACGCACGCTCGCTCGCTCACACACACACACGCTCGCTCACATACACACACGCTCGCTCACACACATGCTCACACACACACATGCTCACACACACACACACACACACACACACACACACACACACTAAGAAAAAAAAATTCCCCAACTGAAAGTCGTTGGATTAATTCTTCTTCTTGTTGTTTTTTTTTTGCTAGTTAGACAAACAGTTTGTCTGTCCCTAAGGCTGGATTTGGAACCAGGCTGCTGTCCTCGTGGGTCCAGGGATCTGCTGTCCCCCATGCCGTCCCCAGAGCGCTGAAGGGCTGTGCGTGCGCGGAGACGCATTTCCCTGCTCTCAGCCCCTGAGAGGCTCTAAGGGACTTTCTCCGCTGCGACTCCTCCATCGATCTGTGCTAACTAATCATTGACCAGTGCTTCTGTGAGACCTCGTGGTATGAGTGGGGTAGCACGGGTGGTGCGGGGCTGGGGCCAGGGCGGGGGTGATGAGGCGAGTGGAGGCCAGTGATCCTAATGGCTAGTGGGGGGTTTTACAGCTCACAGCCCGAAAAGGGTCCGGCAAAAATAACAGCCCCCTACGGCAGATAAATGTATTTAAGCCATTCCGCAAAGACAACAGCCTCCACCCTCACGTTCACCCTGACAGGCTGCAGGTGAGGCCGCATGTCGGCGGACGGGAGTGTTTATTGGCCTCTGTTTGTAGTCTGTTACAACATCATAAATATCTTGTTAAATGACCAATGACACCTTTAATATGAGAGAGTTCGTCATGCAGATCCTGTGCTGTGGCTCGCACAGAGAGACGAAAAGAACGCAAGGGAGAGAAAGTGAGCTTTTCATTACGCTAAAGACGTGCGCCGCCGGGCAGACCAGCTGGACGGTGGCGTTCCCTGCGTGGATCCGACAAACAGCACATGTCTCTCACAAGGCACCTCTCATAGCTGCTGCCCACCACCCAGGGTTATAAGGGAGACCTTCTCCTGCCAGGATGGGTCCGTGTTTTCACAGGGACTGTTTTACTCAGCAGAGCATGCATTTCCCCTCCAAAACCAAAGACACTGTTGTTACTGGGTGGGGAGTAGTAGTACAACCCCCCCCCCCCGCCCACACACACACACACACACACACACACACAGACAGAAGGGAAGCACAGTGCTGTGTTGCTGTGAGGTCGCACAGGCTGGTGTTTATCTGCTGACCTTTTGGTTGGCCCTGCTCCCCTGACACTGACTACTTCCACTGTATCACTTTTCGCTGACCCTCTCTGCGTTTGTGCTTTTACGCTTTCTCTCCACAACTCTCCCCTTTTCTTCTCCCCTCTCCCGCTGTGAATGTGGTTATGGGTTTGGATAACTGAGACAAAGGCATTCTGCCCATTCTGTGCTTTTCTGTTGGTCTCAACACAGCTAGACCTCAGGGCTCTGGTTCCGCTTGGCCGGCCTCCACGTAGCCACTCCTGCTCCTACAAGTCTCAGAGCGAAGTGTGGACCGCCAGCTAGAAACAGGACAGACGTTAGTTGTTCAAAGTTCTCTTTTCCTGCTCGCAATCGTAATGCCTTGCAGGTTTTAAGAGCAGGTTGTTACTAGGATGTAAAAAAAGGTCAATGAACAGGGTTAGTTTTTCGGGTGGCACTCTACCAGTGTCATCTGGGCTTTTCTGAAAAAAAAAAAAGATACAGTCAGTGGTTAAACAGTCCAATTACCTTAAGGCTTTTAAAGGTGGAGGACGCAGTGGACCAAATCAGGCCATAAACCCTTTGATTCTCTCCCAGACACACGGACAGTGTCCTCAGCACAGACAATTGATTACAGTTTACCTCAAAGTTGGTCTTTAAGTCAGAGGCTAAAGAAGATTAGTGTGACTGATAGGAATACGTTCAACCATAGCAATCTAGAAAAAGAAAGGGATTGTGTGTGTGTGTGTGTGTGTGTGTGTGTGTGTGTGTGTGTGTATGCACGCACGCACGTGTGTGGGGGGGGTGGAACAGAGTAGGAGAGAGAGAATCATGTTTGTTTTTAAATGGAAACTAAGTGAATCTAAACATTGCACTGGTTGTGTGGGGCACTGGTTACTAATGTTCACACTACACATAAACCTTAATAACTAGAATCCTTACTGATGCAACATCGACTGATGCAACGATCAAAACGTCTGGCACTGAACTAGGCTGATGGGTTTCTGTAGAGACAATGTTCATGTTTCTCAGCATAGCATGTGGGACACTGCTGCAGTATGTGTCTGTACGGCAGGACTGGGAGGGGTGTTGGGACTCACGCGCCCCAGTGTCTCACGCGCCCCAGTGTCTCACATGTCTTACGTGTCTCACGTGTTTCTCTGCAGGTATTTCCACTTTCACACAGCAGCCTTCCCCCATCGTGGTGACCGAGGGTTCCGTCGCACGTTTCACCTGCAAAATTGGCGCTACACCCCCTCCAATCATCACCTGGGAGTTTAACCGCGTCACCTTGCCATTGGCCACCGACAGGTAAGGCCCACAGGTGCCCCCGTCACTGGGGGATGCCCAACACGCAGCAGCTCTCTGACACTGGGGGACGCCCAACACGCAGCAGCTCTCTGACACTGGGGGACGCCCAACACACAGGAGCTTTCTGGCACTGGGGGATGCCCAACACGCAGCAGCTCTCTGACACTGGGGGACGCCCAACACGCAGCAGCTCTCTGACACTGGGGGACGCCCAACACACAGCAGCTTTCTGACACTGGGGGACGCCCAACACGCAGCAGCTCTCTGACACTGGGGGACGCCCAACACGCAGCAGCTCTCTGACACTGGGGGACGCCCAACACGCAGCAGCTCTCTGACACTGGGGAACACCCAACACACAGCAGATGTCTGATACTGGGGGACGCCCAACACACAGCAGCTCTCTGGCACTGGGGGACGCTCAACACACATCGATTTGATATATATCTAATATACATTTGATACTCGTGTACTTATTTTTCTGTTTTTTTTTGTTTGCTGATATTTATTTGTTTTTGCCTCAAACCATTTGAAAACGTCTCTAGAAAAGAACAGGATTTTTTCATTGTCATCAGTAATAATTAACTTTTAAACTTGAATCATTCTTGTTTGTTTGTTTTGGGTTGTTTTTCTGGCTCAGAATCACGGTGCTGCCCACTGGGGTGTTGCAGATCCAGGGAGTAGAGCAGAGGGATGCTGGGAATTACCGCTGCGTGGCGGCAAACATCGCCAACCGCCGGCGGAGTGCCGAGGCCGCGCTCACCGTTACGCCAGGTGAGAGGAAGAGTGCTGACCCCGTCGCCCCCTGGAGGCCAGAGCTAGACACGCTTTTTCAAACAATGTGACCTGTATGGTTTCTGCTCTCTCTTCCTCCTCTAGCTCCCTTTCCCAGAATTCCCCAGCGACCGCGCATCATTGCCGGGCCACAGAACGTTACCGTGGCAACGCACGGTAGCGTCCTCCTGGAGTGCGTTGCCGTGGGGAACCCTCGGCCACTCATCTCGTGGAGTCGTGCTGACCACAAGTCCATTGACGTCTACAACACCAAGGTGCTCGGCAACGGCAACCTGCTGATCTCTGATGTCAAGCACGAGCATGGCGGTGTTTACATGTGCAGGGCCACAACGCCCGGCACCAGGAACTACACCGTCGCCGTCGCTAACATTACTGTCCTTGGTGAGCCTGGAGCTAAAGCAGCGTGACCGACGTTAATGATGACGCTGTGTTCTACAATCCTTCTCCAGGAGTCTGAGAATCCTGTGTAACTTAGTGAAAGGTTTGATTTTATTTGATTTCTTCATTATGTCTTCAGCACCCCCGTCTCTGCTGGAATGGCCGGAGAGTTTGACCCGACCACGCGCGGGCACGGGCCGCTTTGTGTGCGAGGCTGATGGGGTGCCCCGCCCACGCATCACCTGGCTGAAGAACGGAGAACCCATCCACTCTAACGGACGCATCAAAATGTACAACAGGTACGAGCTGTTCACTGGTCACTGTACAGGAGATACCAGCTGTTCACTCATCACTTTACAGGAGGTACAAGCTGTTCACTGATCACCGTACAGCACATATGAGCTGTTCACTGATCACAGTACAGCACATGTGAGCTGTTCACTCATCACTGTACAGCAGGTACGAGCTGTTAACTGATCACTGTACAGCAGGTATGAGCTGTTCACTCATACCTGTGCCCTTCAGTCTGGCATTAGCTGTAGTTTAAGTTCTGAAATGCTGATATTTGTTTTAACATGCCAGTATGCGAGTAGCTTTATAGATTTGAACATGACCTGGAGTGACCTGTTAACCCACACAAGCATGTGGCTCTGATCTCCTGAAGTGTTTAACTGGAAACTCTGTCTCTCTGAAATATTCATGGACATCTTCCCTCCAGGTTGTGAGAGCAGGATTAATCATTTACCATTCTGCTAATAGCATTTTATTGGATTTTTCTGTCGATTTGCTACCTGTGATCATGAGTGTGTGGTGTCCACATTTCTTGCAGGACCTGGTCTGAGAGAGAGATGGAGGGAGCACACAGTTGTAGTAGTTGGCAATTACAGTATGATAAAGATTTCTGTGAAAACTGCAAAGTGTCTTTGTACAATTAACAGTAATAAACAAGGTTTAAAATAAGATATATTTCATCAAATCATAAAATGGATATATGGTACTACACAAATTCAAAAGTCTGTGTACTGTACTTAACATCTGGAGGTTATGTGGTTCTGCGTTTTATGCATGTGTACAAACATGTAGGAACTTGTTTAAATATGCTAGCAAATAATTTTGAGTGATTATGAGATGTTTATAACTGAACTGGGTTTTTTGTGGTTTGTTTTATTTGTTTTTCTTAGTAAACTGGTGATAAACCAGATTATTCCAGAGGATGATGCGATTTACCAGTGCTTGGTGGAGAACACTCAGGGTTCAGTTCTATCCACCGCGCGTCTGATCGTGGTGATGTCAGAGGACCGGCCCAGCGCGCCCCGCAACATACGTGCCGACACCGTGTCCAGCTCGGCCGTCCTGCTGGCCTGGGAGAAGCCGCTCTACAATGCTGACAAAGTCATCGCCTACTCCATTCACTACATGAAGGCAGAAGGTACGCTGGAGTTCGCTGCTCTCAGGGTGACGTGCCCACCAAAGCATGGGGGAACTCCTGAGGGGCCCAGGAGTCCTGACTGAAGCCCTTAAGTCTCGCACCATGCTAACAGAGATTTTAGTTTTCCAGACTAAAGGAGAAACTTGTTAGTTCTTTCATATTTCACAGGAAGTTCCAAAAGTCTGTGTGAAGTCCGCATTATTTTTTCCCTTTATTAAAGTCTTTTGATAAATAGATCTAGGTTGATTTTTGTAACTGATGTGGGTGAGGTGTTCGCGGTTGTTCACCCATTTTCCACAAACTCAGGTCAAAAAAAAAAAAAAAAGTTGTTCCTGACCACCGGGAATGACCTACCGAAATGAATTCACATCTTGAAGACATGGCCCCATTTATTCCAGAACATTCCTGACTTCTCCAGGCAAAACGTCCAGTTATGGGAACGTACCATTTTACAGTAAGGGAGGGCAGTCATTGTTAATGAAGTGGCTGCAAAAGTCACTTTTTAACAAAAGCATTTTTGTTCCTGTCGACACTTTTCATCCTAATTATGGTGACTGAATCCCTTTAAGGAGCTTTAACATGAGAAAGTCACCAAAAGAAACACCTGCCAGCACTTTCAGAGAGAGAGAGAGAGCGTGAGAGAGAGAGAGAGAGAAGCCATGTTAGGGGAAGGAGAACTGCTCTTTTGAAAGCAAAATGCAGCCGATTGAAGACTGCTGCAGACGAGAAGGACCTCCCAGGGTTAGTCACTAATTACCAGTGTAATAATGAACTCACAGAGATGAGTAGACAGGAAAGAGGAAGAGAGCAGGTGAGAGAGGCTGTGGGGGGTAAAAATGGAGGGAAAGTTAGAGTACTAGAAGTTGCCCAATTAGGCTGTGTTCAAGTGTTTTTGTCGAACAGTGCCGTTTTGTGATAGTATAAAGGAACGTGTGAGGTGCGTTTGCCCTGTGTGTGCGTGTGTGTGTGTGTGTGTGTGTGCGTGTGTGAGTGTGTGTGTGTGTGTGTGCGTGTGTGCGTGTGTGAGTGTGTGCGTGTGTGAGTGTGTGCGTGTGTGAGTGTGTGTGTGTGTGTGTGTGTGTGTGTGTGTGTGTGTGTGTGTGCGTGTGTGTGTGTGTGTTTCTTCAACTCGCAGTCCAGCAGTCAGAGTCAGTGATGAGGTTATTCAGATGGAGAACAAGGTCTTTTCTGTTTGCTCTTTAAGGAGCTTGTTCAGTGCGTGAGGAAACAGGGCGTCCTGGCTCTGTGTGTCTCGGGGGTTCTTCTGTGTCAGCTGCCTAATCTGGACTCATTAAAGCCTTATCAGAGAGACTGGATGTGTGTGAGAACGCCTGAGCCCCAGCCATAGGTTTAGCTGCTTTAGGGATGTGTGCCCAGCTTGATTGAGTTGGCATGTCTCTTGTGTGGCAGGCCCCATTAAGAATAACCATACAGATTCTGCACCAAAAGAGAGGAATAGAATTAACATGAATGACCCAACACGCAATTGAGCATTTATGCACTAATTACTGTGTGTAACGGGAGAATATTGTAGTGCAGGGGAAGGAGACGGTTAGGCTTTTTTGGGCTTGGTAACACTGATCACTTCGGTTGTTTGAATGAGAACACTTAACTGACTGTTGTATATTTTCTGGAGTCCTTTGGACAGACTGTTGCAGTAGAAGCTCTGTTTTCTGGTCAGTAGAAGGTCTGTTTTCTGATCAGTAGAAGGTCTGTTTTCTGGTTAGTAGAAGATCTGTTTTCTGGTCAGTAGACGGCCTGTTTTCTGATCAGTAGAAGGTCTGTTTTCTGGTCAGTAGAAGGTCTGTTTTCTAATCAGTAGACGGCCTGTTTTCTGATCAGTAGAAGGTCTGTTTTCTGGTCAGTAGAAGGTCTGTTTTCTGGTCAGTAGACGGTCTGTTTTCTGATCTTCTAACTAGCCCTGCACTCTTTAACAACTACAGGCCTGAACAATGAAGAGTACCAGGTCGTCATCGGCAACGACACCGCCCGCTACATCATTGATGACCTGGAGCCGGCGCGGAACTACACCTTCTACATCGTAGCATACATGCCGATGGGCGCCAGTCGCATGTCAGACCACGTCATGCAGCACACACTAGAGGATGGTGAGTGTCAGACCGCGTTATACAGCACACGCTAGAGGATGGTGAGTGTCAGACCACGTCATACAGCACACACTAGAGGATGGTGAGTGTCAGACCGCGTTATACAGCACACGCTAGAGGATGGTGAGTGTCAGACCACGTCATACAGCACACACTAGAGGACAGTGAGTGTCAGACCGCATCATACAGCACATGCTAGAGGACGGTGAGTGTCAGACCGCGTCATACAGCACAAACTAGAGGATGGTGAGTGTCAGACCACGTCATACAGCACACGCTATAGGACTGTGAGTGTCAGACCGTGTCATACAGCACATGCTATAGGACGGTGAGTGTCAGACCGCGTCATACAGCACACGCTAGAGGACGGTGAGTGTCAGACCGCGTCATACAGCACATATACACAAGTCCTGATTGTACACAGTGAAACAGGGTCATCGAATATATAAATACTCTTACCTGTAGCTAATGACCTAGATCTGTATGAGTTCTAAATCAGACTCTAATTAAATCTAAATCAGACTCTGAATCAGTGTGTGTCCAGACAGAAGCACCAGTGTGTTGCATACGACTCATATTCGTCAGGGACAATCAAGTGCTCTGTTCTGGGCAGAAGAACAAAGGAACATGGAGGGAGGGAGGGAGGGAGAGGGAAACAGATGAAAGAACTCTGGTAAATCATCAGACAGGGCAATATTGTGGAGAGGTTTTCATTCCTGAGAAAAGGTGGTAATCTCTCTCAGGCCTTTCCCTTCGAGGTTTACTATTAAGGCCCATGTAATGTTCTCTTTGGCACTTAGCCAGGAGATTGTAGCTTTACAGGTCATATCTTTGTTTGTATATTTCATGTTTATTCGTTTTTAATATATTCGTCTATTTTATTTTACACTACACATTGTGACTGAACTCTCTCTCGTTTTCTCTGTCTCTCTCCCCTCTCTGTCTGTCTGTCTCTCCCTCTGTCTTACTCCTTCACGCTGTCTCTCTCTTCCTCCCTGTCTGTCTGTCTGAATGTCTGTCTCACACTGCCAGTTCCTCTCCGCGCTCCCGAGATGTCTCTGACCAGCCGAAGTCCCACAGACATCCAGGTGTCATGGCAGCCCCTGTCACACAAGCTGAGCCGTGGCCTCATCTCCGCGTACCGCCTGTGGTACCGGTCCGGTTCGGACGGAGCAGCCACCCAGGTGGAGCTGCCTGGGCACACGGTGCAGCACCTGCTGGAGGGTCTGCAGCCGGACACAGTTTACCTTCTGCGGATCGCGGCCGCCACTGCGGTCGGGTGGGGGGAGGCGTCAACCTGGAGTGCTCACAGGACCCCCAGGGCATCCAGCCATGAAGGTGGGGGCACAACTCAAGCTAACACACATGAGCTCCATTAGCACGACTTTAGCTATCAGACACAAGCTAACAGGCTCCGCCACTTCTCCATTAGTAGGACTGAAGCTAACAGGCACGAGCTAACAGGCTCCGCCTCTTCTCCATTAGCAGGACTGAAGCTCCGCCTCTTCCTTCCTCTCTATCCTAGAGACTTTATTTTCGTCAATCTCTATAGCCTCTGTCTTGTCTGTCTTATCTGGAGTAAACACAGTAAAGTATGCACTGTCCTTGCACTCTGTCTCTGTCCCTCCGTCACACTCTCTCGCTCTCTTTCTATCCTTCTGCATCCCTCTCTCGCGTCCTCAGTCACCTCGGTCACGGGTTGTAAAACGTGAGGCCCCACAAGGTCCGCTGAGCAGAACAAACGTGTCCACTGAACCCAGCTGGCACTACAGACGGAAAGCATATTTCTTAAGCTGATCTGAGACCTGTACTACCAACCCAAAGCATAATCAAAGTAATTATAATAGACGTGCAAAGCTGTTGTCTGATCAGTATAACAGATTATTGTGTGCCCGTGTTTTATTAAAAGGGCAGTGAGGTTTAGGTCTCACAGGGTCTGTGCTGGAGTCACCAGCACTGATGCTGTACACCTGTTTATAAGTGCACGGTAGTCGTAGTAACTGAAATACAAACATGATTGGCCAACGACGGATGCTTCTCTCTCTCTCACTCTCTCCCTCCCTCTCTATCTCTGTCTCTCTCTGTCTGTCTCTTTCTCTCTCTCCCTCTATCTCTCTCTCTCTCTCTCTCTCTCTCTCTCTCTCTCTCTCTCCTCCAATGGTAGTGCCCCTGGCACCAGAACTGCAGTTAGAGTCCCTGAACTGCACGACTGTCGCTGTGCGTTGGCGTCTGGCTGTGGGCACGT
>NC_137502.1:27077055-27132055 GCF_041902795.1 Electrophorus electricus
ATGAAGTCTCACTGTAATCAGTTGAGATCTGCAGAAGCATGTGTGTGTGTGCGTGTGCATGTGTTTGTGTGTATGTGTGTGTGTGTATGTGCATGATTGTGTGTGTGAGTGATGTGTGTGTGTGTGTGTGTGTGCGTGTGCATGTGTTTGTGTGTGTGTGTATGTGCATGATTGTGTGTGTGAGTGGAAGCTCTCCTGCTACCCTGCTGTTCTGACACACCTGTTTAGTAGCGCCCATAACAGGTGAGGCAGGGGTGAGTGAGTGGTAGGAGTGGGTGTGAGGTAGTGGTGGGTGAGTGGTAGGAGTGGGAGTGAGGTAGGGGTGATGGATGTGAGGTAGGGGTGACGTGTGTGAGGTCGGTTTGATGGGTGCGAGGTAGGGGTGGGTGAGTGGTGGGGGTGATGCGTGTGAAGTAGGGGTGATGGATGCGAGGTAGGAGTGGGTGTGAGGTATGGGATGAGGGGTGAAGTAGTTTACACACACCGACACACACCAGTACACGACAATGCAGGCATACTCCAATGTCCCACCTGTGAGCCCTCCTGTGCACATGACACATTCTTCACCTGTAATATGAAAGCTGTTTGTGTCTTCCCTTCTCTTTCTCTAATCCAGACCCCAGGAAGAAATACCATATCAAGCTCCTGGCCTTCAGCTTCCTCGGGGAGGGTTACCAGGCTGACCGGACCATCAGCACCCCGGGATGTGTCTGTAAGAACCTCCACACTGGAGCCCAGCACTGTGACATTACAGCCATGCCATTGGACGGATCATAAATACGAAGCTGTTATGGTTTATGTTAAAGGAGTCGTCTGGAGAAGATCCAGTTTACACCAGTTAGTTGTGCTAGGTGGACAGGCGTACAGGTGGACAGGCCTACAGGCGTACAGGTGGACAGGCCTACAGGCCTACAGGTGGACAGGAGTACACATGGACAGGCGTACAGGCATACAGGCGGACATTTGTGCACAGGCATACAGGTGTACAGGCTTACAGGAGTACAGTCTTGAAGGTGTATAGGCGGACAGGTGGACAGGTGGACCTGTGCTATGTCCAGTGCAAAAGAACATCATCTGAATCCCCAGCTGGTCTGGACTGCTGTACTATGTTTAAAATAAACAGATCTTCCCCCTTCTCCATGTCTCCATCTCTCTGCCTGTCCATGTCCGATAACCACACCTTCCTTGCAGGACTAGCTCTCTGAACCCTACACCTGTCTCCACAGCATATGAGATTTGCAGCAAAACCACGTAGCTTCCATGGCTTTGGGGCTGTTTACTGTGTGTTGGTGGTTTCCTGTGAGCCATTTAGTTGACGTGCTGTATGTTTGCGTTGCTTTGTGCGAGCAGCGGTGCGTGATCGGCTGGTGCCGCCCCCTCCGCCGCCCCATCACGTGCATGCGCGGGCAAACAGCTCCAGTGCCGTGCTCCTGAACTGGGCTCGACCCGCCTTCACCGGTGCCCACACCATCAACTACACGGTCCGATGTAACCCGGTGGGCCTGCAGAACGCCTCACTGGTGCTGTACCTACAGACGTGAGTGTTACTGACCCATAGAAGGAGAGAGAGGGAGAGGGAGGGAGGGAGAGAGTGAGAGATAGAAAGAGGGAGGGAGAAAGAGTGTGAGGGAGAGGAAGACAGGCAGACACAGACAGAGAGAGAGAGAGAGAGAGAGAGAGAGAGAGAGAGAGAGAGAGAGAAAGGCATAGGGAAGGAGAGTGAGTGAGAGAGGAATAGAGGTATAGAGGGAGGGAGAGCGAGAGAGGGAGGGAGAGAGAGAGAGGGAGGGAGGGAGGGAGGGAGGGAGGGGGGAGAGAGAGGAAGGGAGAGAGAGAGGGAGGGAGAGAGGGAGGGAGAGATCGAAAGGGGAGCAATCCCATCAGCAAAATCACATGAAACAGAAGACAAAGACTGAAATTAGTGTTTAAACATGTTCCAGACTGAAGGTGATTCCTAAGGAGAACGTGAACGGTCTAATGAGTAGTGAGAGCTGACATAAAACTCTAAACGTCTCCCAACCTTCAGGGGTTTGTTTTTCTTCTGTTTAGCCATGATGACCATGAAGGCTTTCCGAGGAGAATGCCATGATGGTTATTCTATTCTGACTTGGTGAAATATCAGATTAATTTCTGTTGGCATTCGTTAGTTTTATGTGAGCACTATGTCTTTCAGATTAGAGATTATATTAGCCAACTGTAGTCCAAGTAAATGTACCTAGCAGAACAGCCACAGTCAGAATGGCGGAGGTGGATCTGAAGTGCACACCTTTGACAGCAGTAGATTGGGGGCTTGGCAGACGTGCGGTATGACCATGTGTCCTTCCTCTGGGGGTGTCCGCCTTCTGCAGGGGGGAGCAGAGCCTGCTGGTCAAGAACCTGGAGGCCAACACCCGCTACGAGTTTGCCGTGCGCTTACACGTGGACCAGCTGTCCAGCCCCTGGAGTCCTGTGGTGTACCAGAACACCCTGCCGGACGGTGAGGAGCCCTTGCATTGACGTTTAGATCAGCATGAGTAGTACTTGTAGTAGTAGTGTGAGTAGTAGAGCAGGAGTGCAGATTGTATCACATGTTCATTAGTCACACGTGATTGCAACATCAGTGTCTTTTCCAGTGTTGCGGTACATGTACCCCGAGCTGTTTCATCATTGCAGACTTTCCTGTGCCTGCTCTCTGCTGCCTGCACTGTTCTCAGATCAGTCCCACCGCTGGAGGAATAAAGTGTATTTGAGTTATAGGTCAGTGTTATGCTATGGAGTTGCTTCTGGCTGATGCTGATTGGTCCCTCTGTTGCCACACTTAGCTCCAGCCACGCCCCCGACGGGAGTGAAAGTAACTCTGATTGAAGGAGACACAGCGTTGGTGTCATGGAAACCACCTAATGAGGCCAACGTTGCTGTGACACGCTACACCATTTTGTATGCGTCACGAAAAGCCTGGGTTACTGGCCAATGGCAGATCCTGCAGAGAGAAGGTGAGTATGAGAGAGGGAGGGAGGGAGGGGGAGAGAGAGAGAGAGAGAGAGAGAGAGAGAGAGAGAGAGAGAGAGAGAGAGAGAGAGAGAGAGAGAGAGAGAGAGAGAGAGAGAGAGAGAGAGAGAGAGAGAGTGTGTGTGTGTGGGGGGGCACCTTTGGCGTTAGGGAGTCATCACCCACCCAGAGATTCTCCTTAAGGAGCCAGGGTTCAGACCAGACTGCTGAGCTGGGCTGACTCAACTCCGTAGGCCCACAGTTCTAATCACACACGTGACTCTGCTCAGTATATAAGTCCGCTCTGGACATGAGCACCTGCTGTACCCCATAACTCTTTTTTTTAATTGGCTTAAATTTCAGAGGTTGTTAATGAACCTTAAATAGAGATTAGGAATGTCAGCACCCTGCTACATAAACAGTAACTGATGTATGTGGAAATACGTGGGGAAATGTTTCAGGTGTCAATGATTTGTTTAATGATTGATTGATTCATTGATTTAGGGAGTGTTACCATGGCTCTGCTGGAGAATCTGCAGCCCGGCAACGTGTATTTGGTGAAAGTATCAGCGTCTAATCAGATGGGAGATGGACCGTTCTCACCCGCTGTGGAGCTTACTGTTAACGCAGACAGTCCCGCCTCTGGACACGCCTCCGGACACGCCTCTCGCTCTCACGGCTCCGCCCATGCCACTGGTGCGTAGAACAATCCGCAAGCCAACCTGTAATGGCAGTGTTTTATTGTGTTGATTGAATACAGTGTAATAATTAAAAATACTTCTAAAAATAAAAACATACAAATTCTTGTTAAGAAAGGTTATATGCTTATATGTATGTGTGTGTGTGTGTGTGTGTGTGTGTGTGTGTATATATGTATGTGTGTTGTGTGTTTATAAGTCTGTACATTCTGTACAATCTGCACAATCACAACTAGGTTCTAATCTGCATACATTAGCTGTTGTTACCAGTTATGCTGATGTCTACGTTAAAAATGCTCTTTGACAACAGCTGTTCATGTAAAGGTGTGTGTGTGTGTGTGTATATGAATGTGTGTGTGGGGGGTTTGTGTGGGGGGGTGCACATGTGTCTGCTCTGCTCATACTGGTTTGCTATGTTTGTATGTTATTATGTGTGCAGGTGTGTTATAAATTGCACGAAACACACTCCTTAATGTGTGTGTGTGCGCGCATGTGCATGTGTTTGGTGTCCTCGCAGTATTTTACGATGGATTTTCCCATCTGGATCAGAGGTCGATAACGGGCATTATTGGGGGGGGATGTATCGCTCTCACCTGCATCCTGGTCTGCGCTCTTATCCTGGTGTGTCGTGGGAAATCCAGGTAAGTTCATTGCCTGTACAATTTTTGTGGCTGGTAATTGAGCCATTCAGCTGATTCAGTACTGGTTACACGTGGTTGTAGTAACTGACGATTACCTCACAACACAGGAAATCATGTACCAGCAAAATCGTCAGGCAGGGACAAAGTCAAGCACCGCCTACTACCGTCCACATAGCCAATGAAACTCAAGCTCCAAGTTCTGGTGTTATGGTTCCTATGGTGACGGAGCACTTCATTGATGCAAAGGTAAATGGAACAGAGTTCCTGGTTCTCATCTCACTAAACAATGTGAATCTTTTTTTGGTAAAAGACATAAAACACTTAATATGGTTTACATCTGTATACATATCCAGTGCAAAATGTGACGGAATGTGTCTATTACTGTCGACACTTGGCAGTGGCTCTTGAAGAGATGTGTGCTGACATAGTGAGTGTCTAATTCTCAGGGTGGTTCAGACCTGCTCATAAACAGTTCTGGCCCTATCAGAGCCCCAGCAGAGAGCAAGAAGGTGCAGAGATGGAGGATATTTCAGAGGAGTGAAAAGGTGTGGATGCATGTTGGTACACTTACAGGAACTAACACACAGGAGTGAACTCCCTTTTTCCCATTTAACTCAAATGTATAATGTAAATATTTAATGAAATAGTGTTTTTCCTCCCTCCCCCTGCAGAGGCTCCCTGGGTCCTCCTGCCTGTACCAGCCTGGCTCCACCCTCCTTCGATACACCAGCGAGCCTGGCTCCACCCTCCTGTGCTACACCGGTGAGCCGCACATGCTGCAGCAGCCCTCCTTACTGCATGCCCTGCTGGGGTCACCGGGGGGCGACGCTGAGGCCTCCCACTCTAGCGAAGGTAGTCACGAGACCGGCGACTCTGGCCGATACTCGCACGACGAGATGGAGATGAACGACGTGCCGTCGGGCGCGAGCAGCTGCCCCGCGTCCCTAGGCAGGGACGAGAGTGGTGGGCCGGAGGAATGCGCAGGTCACGTGGTGGAGGAGCAGGAGCTGGTAGAGAGGACATCGCCACCTACTGAGCATCGGTCGTTGTGCTCGCCCTCTAGTGGTGAGGTGTCATAAGTTCCCACCCTGACCCTCATCCTCAGATCCTGAAGCTCCTTCCCTCGTATCTGCTGCTGTGGACTGCCGAGCAGAGGTCTCCCAATCCCAAGGCTTCTTTGCAATGCCCTCTAACCTGGGTGGGCTGCGTTTGGAGTCTTTCCTCTCAGTGAATGTATTTTTTTTGTTAAGGAAAAAAAAACAACTCACCCACCGTGAATGTCTTTGAACAGATTGTCCAAACAATGTGAAGTGTGTGATATTGCATTTTCAGATGTTATTTAAGTGAGTGTATCACTGGAGGAGGAGCGCCGTGACGGACTCTCTCTACGTTATTAATGGGTTAGCTCAGTCCAGAACTCTGTGGGGCTAACAGTGACCCTGCTAACTGGCTAGGATGACAATGCTAACTGCCCAGTTCCGTTCACTGTTGACCACATCAGCGCTTTGGACACTTTAACTCTTAGTTAAAGTAACTCTTAGTTACGCCATGGTAAACGGCAACTATATATTTAATATCTACTTATACAGACGTTTTATAAGGAGCCTTCTCTTCTACATGACAACCGATACTTCCTGACAGCAATACTTTTGCTCCTGCTAGCTTAGCGTTTGTCTGTTGTCTGTTGTCTGTTGTTGTCTGTTGTTGTCTGTCTGTTCTTGTCTGTCTGTGTTTCAGTCGTGAAGTTGGACTGTAAGGGTACTAAGTCTTGTGTTTTCATGATCTACCTCAGACTTTATGAATGTTGAACTTTAGTTAGTGATGACATATTTGATGTTATCATCACCTTTAGGTAACGATGTCATCCGCTTTTGACTTTGATTTTATTCCAGATGACATTAACTTCTCAGGTTGGTCATATGAATGTGTTTGATAATGTGTCTGTGCCCTTACAGTGCCTGCCTTAAACTACCTCATTCTAAGTCTTGTTGTATTATTTAGTGTTGTACTCGACTCAGGGACTCAAGGTTTGGTACATTTGGTGAGCCATGTGGCTGTTTGGAGGGACATTGTGCGATTGACAGGGTATGCTTGTGGAGCTGGGTGGCTCTCGCTGACCTCTGGTGGAACTGTGTGTTGTGTTTGATGCCAGTTTGGATTCAGAGGCTTGAGAAGCCTGCTCACAAGTAAAAAGGCCGTCCAGTAGGAATTATATGTCTGTGGTAAATCAGGTTTTCTTTTCAAAGTGTTATTTTTATAATTTTCTTATGTTTTCATACATTGATACTGACATCGTTTAGTTCCTACAGGAATATTTCAAACCCAAGATTGTTAATTATGAGTGAAAACGAGCCATACTTTGTTCACATTTTGCCGATGTGAATTTTCTGTTTGGTGCCCAAATCCTTTCATTCACTGTTAGCATGTTAGCACTGCAATAGCACCTTTGGGTAAAACATTCCTGTGAGAGCTTTGTACACAACTATGGCCTTACGCTGGAGTCAGAAAGAGATTAGTTCTTGTGGAGTCCTGTTTGTGAGGGGATTCTCTAGAGCACGGAGATGGCTAAAGAGTTGAATCATAGAAAAAGGTGAGGAAATATGAAAACCAAAAAAACCTCCTACCTCCAAAGATATGTATTTTTCTTGACGTATATGGACTACTGGGTACGGATTCTAGTTACTTTCTTGTCTTTTAATATAGTGGATGCTTTTGTAGAAATGTGAGTTTTTAGCACTTGTCCTTTAGATGTTAGATCTCGCAAATGTGCAGCGGTGACAAATGCCAGCGTCCGCCGAACTGTTTGCTGTTTGATCTTTCCGCTGGTCTTTGGGACAGTGTGATGATGACAATGAGTTTTCCTCAAACCAGACCAAAGATGAAAGTCCCAGGGACCAGCACAAAGACTCAGCTGCAAACCAGCAGCTGGAAATCTAGAATTACGTGGATTTTACAGTATCTGTAATGTATGAATGTTGGTGTAGTAGAGCTGAAATTCTAGATTCCTGGGTGAGTTTAGTCTGTGTGGGTATAGCTGTGGAGTAGAGGCTTGAGACGTTGCTTTTTGCCCTGTGAGACGCCATGCCGGTGTGTGTCCCCGTATGGCGATGCCATGCCGGTGTGTGCCCCCGTATGGCGACGCCATGCCGGTGTGTGTCCCCGTATGGCGACGCCATGTCGGTGTGTGTCCCCGTATGGCGACGCCATGTCGGTGTGTGTCCCCGTATGGCGACGCCATGCCGGTGTGTGCCCCCGTATGGCGACGCCATGCCGGTGTGTGCCCCCGTATGGCGACGCCATGCCGGTGTGTGTCCCCGTATGGCGACGCCATGCCGGTGTGTGCCCCCGTATGGCGACGCCATGCCGGTGTGTGCCCCCGTATGGCGACGCCATGCCGGTGCGTGCCCCCGTATGGCGACGCCATGCCGGTGTGTGCCCCCGTATGGCGACCCCATGCCGGTGTGTGCCCCCGTATGGCGACACCATGCCGGTGTGTGCCCCCGTATGGCGACCTCATGAGTTGAGATGCGGGCAGTCTCAGCGCTCCTGGGGGACAGAGCTGCTTTTCCAGCAATACAAATCAAGAACATTCTGGATCTCATGCTCACTACAAACCAAACTGTTGAGTCCTGAACCTCCCTCAAAAGATTTCCAATAACATGGATGTGTTTGCAATGTAGTTGAAAATTATACACCCTCACGCGCGTGCGCGTAGGTTTACATCCTATGTGGCTGAAATCTTTTCAATCAGGGGAAGTGACTGGGCTTAACTGACCTCTGTTGCATGAACCAGAGATACACAATCAGATTTTTTACTTTCATTTCAAAGCAAACAACCTTAAACCAAAGAATGTAGTCACCGCTGCACAGAAAATCCTCTTATACACCTTTGCATGATGATTTATCATTTTAAAAAACAAAGTTTTATTCCAGTGTAGAATTTAATTGCTTGTGACTGAGCAGCTTTCTGACAATTACAGTGTTACATTGTTGTGCTTTAATAAATCCATTTAAGCAAACCAAAGATAATAGACAATTAGGATAACTAACTATCTTTTTTACCTTTTCTCACTGGAGGAGAAAATTATTTTGGTAATGTTTCTTTTTTTAAAATTTGTTTGTAAATTGTATGAAAGTACAGAGTGATGTTTGACACCTGGAGAGATATTGTTTGATGACACTGAATGCACCCCAGATAACATGATTCTGAAAAACTTTCACTTTTCAGAACATGTTGGAAATGGTATTTTACTTGCATTGCATTTTATTTTTATTTTACATTATTTTGTGTGTAATCCTTTCCATTACATCAGTCTTCATGCTCCGCATGTGAACTTCCATTTATTGTCCAATTGTGTAATCTCACCCACCCGACACCCAGACTGAAGGTGTCTGCAGTATTTTTGAGAATATTTCTAGAACTTTGAGCCTATTGTGCAGATTTAAAGGGATGGTCCAGAGTAAGAGTAATTTAATCTCTAGTGTCACAAAGCATCTGTAGTGTCTCTAGTGCTATAGTGTATCTGCTGCCATAGACAAAACTTTGACACATGTCCCTTTGTACTTTGCAGAACAGAAGACAACTTATTTTAAATTAGTTTAAATCTCACTTACAATAGCCTCAAACAGGGCAAGTAGTCAACAGTGTAAATAAACTTAAAGTATGTGTCTACATATTCTGTAACAAAAATAAACAGTTACACTTAAATACTACAACTATTAGGACATTATTAGTATTAGAGATTTTCTTTCCAAAGATATTCATATTAAGGTTCAGACATTTTTCCAACTTCCTCTCAAAACAGTAAAGGCAATAGAAGTTTCAGATAGTATCACTAAATTCTTCTGCTGGGAAACCAGTCCCATCTGTGACACGTAAATAAAGCAGGCGCACATGTTTATTTATACTCTGACCAGAAAAAAGGTCAGGAGAATGTTCTCCATAATATGTTTGTTGTGATAACAGACAATACATGGGTTCAGAATCAATTATTTTCCATTCTGAGTATACAGAAACATATCTAGTAAAATATCTAGTAATAAGACAGTTGTCTATAGATTAATTTACAATTAACCAGGAATATCCCTTTTAATAACCCTTCAGTTATGCTTCCATCTTTCACCTGAAAAAACAGTGATACTGCAAACATTGCCAGTAAACTTCCATATAAATGTAACACTGCAAAATGCTTTTACTGACTCTAATGCACTGCTGGTGTACTGACAAAATAGCAGCCAGCTAACAATATTAATAGTATTAATTCCATTTATTGAAATCTGATAAAGAACAGAACACTTGTAAATCCTAAAAAGTAGTTATTTGTGTGAATATTATATCACTAGAGTAGTGGTACATTGGAATTTCTAAATGCTTTTTGCAATTTTGGAATTATGCCCTGTGGAATTTCATGAGAGGTGATCTTTAACAAAGGAGTACTGTTTTAATTAAGGAGTAATATTTTAATTAAGGAGTACTTTTTCATTAAGGAGTACTGTTTTAATTAAGGAGTAATATTTTAATTAAGGAGTACTGTTTTAATTAAGGAGTACTGTTTTAACTAAGGAGTACTGTTTTCATTAAGGAGTACTGTTTTAGTGCTTTTACTGTTTAGTAACAGTTATTAACGCATGCCTTATGAGCTCGGTCTGTTGTGTTCTGCATTTCACGAGTTTTGTTTTGAATTTTTTTCTTGTTTTGAAGTAAAGGGATTAACAGAATGGCGTGAAACGAGGACGTTCACGAACGTTCTCGCTGCCCCGTGGTCCGTAGGTGGGGTTAACTCTCACGCTACGGCCTTCACACTCACTGAGCCTCTATGTAATTCTTTTACTTGTCAGTCTTTTATCTACACGCTCTGTTACTGTAAATGTTGTAATACTTCCTTCACTCCTTTGAATACACATATAACATCATTAAAAATGTTTTGGCAAGTGTTATTCCCCTCTATAACATTAATCGCCATGCCAAAAAAGTTATACGGTTAGAACGAATTAAAGGCCAAACTATTTTAGGCCATGAATGAACGATTAATTGCCAGAATAAACAAAGATAATTAAAATAACATTCTCTGTCTGGTGTTTTTTAATTTAGAATTATCTAGACGTAGTGTTATCTGTATAGGCTGCACTGTAATAAGAGGTCTTTAATTTTTTGAGATGTATAAAGGTGTATGTTTTCTCATTTCCATAGAATATAGGTGATGTTGTTAAATATCCCCGTGACCAGACGTAGGCAACGTTTCCCTGATAAAACCTCTCGGTTTGCAGGTTCATACATGCATTTGCTTTGGTCCCAGTTTCCCTGTAAAAGTCTGGCCCCGTGATTTAAAGTGCGCGCCACATCTAACGTTAATATTTCGGTTACCACACATCTTGCATTGCGATGCAGAGTGGGGCAATATCATAAGACACACATTTGACAAAATGTTGTTTACTCATGGCTTCAGACGCTTGGTGCCCTCACGGGGGGAGGGGGGGGGGGGGTTAAAAGGCAGCAGACGAGCGCGTCTTTATTCGCGTCTCCCCGGTTTAGATTGAAGTGCGGAGCATCAAACGCAGCCGTGCAGACACACTCACATGCCGGCGTAGAGGGGTATCTCTGCGGTCGCCTCGCTCCAGGCCCTCGCCAAATCTGCCCGATATGCTGGTTTTAACTGAGCCGTGACATACCGTGGCGAAAAGTAAAGCGTAGCGAAAGCGCGTTTTCGCGTATTTTTGGGGATAGGGGTCGGTAATACGAAGTGAAACGTGTCCGCTCCTCCCAAACTTTGCGAGCGGTTGCAGCTTTCCTGGTCACACACAGATAGCAGTGATTGCTGCTAAAGGGGGAAGACGAGTTGACTACACTTCATCTTTCAACATCAAAGTTAGCTCGTTTCCTGCTCGTTTTGGACATTAGAGTCATGTGAGGCGTCCTGTAATGTCCACGGACCAGGATAAAGATTCGTTCTCGCTCAAAAGAAACCGAGGTAATGTGATTTTCTTCCCCCCGATATACTCGGCCGTGTTGCCGTGTGTGTATGTGTGTGCGTACGTGTGTATATGTGTGTGAGGGCATGATTCGCTGCTCTCCGGTCCCAACCGTAATCACGGTGGCGGAGGAGCTTCTCGGCCTTCCTCCAGGCCTCTGACGAACTGAATGAAACTCCCAAGTAGACAGCGATATTTTGCCGCAGAATTCGCAAATACTTGGTAAAGAGATTTTGATCCTATATGTCACAGTATTCAGCTCTCGCTTATGGACTGTGCTGCGTGGGAATGTATCCAGACCTTGTAGAAACTAGTGTGAACTTTGAAATTGTTTATACAGCTGCGGAGTAGAAAAGCACGAGCGAATTTAAAGCAAAAGTGACTCTGGTAGTTCAAATCGCGTCTCCGCAAGTTTAATTCAGCAAGTCCTAGAAAGCTCGTTGTGCTGGTTATGGGTTTTGGTTAGCCACTGACTCCGCATGCTTGTTAAACTGATCCAAGTTGCCTCACAGTGGGTCATACTACATTATGCGTTTGTTAGACACGCGGATTGACTCCTTGCGAAATCGTTATTGCACTGATCTAATTTGCTTCTTTCTGGAACAAGATGTGAACACAGTTCATTCGTTGCGCAAATTCCCCAGTAAGCGTGTTTTAACTGGGTGCTTGCGTTTGCAGGAGATGGAGGTCTCGAGGGTATAGGGGGGGCAGGCCTCCTCCTGGGGAGTCCGGATAAGAAGAAACGCAAAGCAAATACACAGGTACACGAATGAAAGAAACGCAAATTAAATGAATGAAAGCGACTCTGTCTCTTATATGTTGGCACAGGGCGCGCGCGTGTGTTCATATATGTGAATGTATCCATAAGGATGTATGTATATGTTGAAAACTTAGGAATGGGAGTTTGATGGCCATGGTGTATGTGTCTTTGCGATATTGCAGACTTCATTGTATGTGGAGTTCAGTGAATTATCCTAGTGTCACAGCAGGTGGTACACCAGTTTAATCTACAAAAAATACTTAGATACGGTCATGCGAGATGAAACTAAGGGAATATTCTGGTCTAAGTAACTTTATCACAGCTGTAGGGTAATTAAAACAGAATGGAAACCAATATAAATAAACTTTAATCAAAATGGAATGGGAAAACTATTTAAATAAACTATTTAAAACATGCTTACAGTAAGGGCAGCATTATATAAAAAAAATAATAAAAGGAATGTGAACCTTTTTAGAGGTTTTTAGAAAATAAAGATCTGAACCAGTGATATTCTGTGCTTCAGTAAAACTTGTACTGCTGAAGAGTTTGTGGTTATTCCAGAACCAGTGGAGTGAGGGGAACTAGAACCATTTTGCTTTGGAGTTGAAACATGGCCAAAATAAATAAATAAATTCTATGAACAGCCCTGGTAAGAGTCTCTAATTGTTGTAGTATGTAGGTGTAATGGCTATCATTTCAGTACGTGATATGGGGTTATATGGTCTCGTATTCAATGTTTTATTTAACATTCTGATGTTCTCAGTTTGGTGCCATTGTACATGTTTCAAATGCACTTAAAATAGTTGTTTTCAGTTTTTTGGTTAATTTCTTGTAACTGCACTGTGTTGTTCATACACAACTCCCTTCTACTTTCATCAATAAACACTCATTAAGTATTACAACTGCCCTTTGTTAGAAATCACTAAAGTTACTTTACTTTTTAAAAAAATTCTTGTTCCATCGGTCATGTTTTGAGTTCGTACACTGACCCGCCATGCTGTGAAGCTCTTTTATTCTGTGGTTCTGGTTCTGACCGTGTGTGTCTGTTTTTGCAGGCTCCTTCCTTCGCCCCACTCTCAGAGTATGCTCCTCCGGCAAACCCCAGCTCTGATCATTTGGTGGCTTCCAACCCTTTCGATGACAACTACAACTCTCCCACTCTGTCTCTGAAGCCACTGAACTCCTCCAGCCTGTATTTTGGCCCTTCACACTACACAGGGTTTGGTGGCTATGGCCCTCCCCGACCGGCTCCACACATCCCCAGCAGAATGCCCTCTCCTTATGGGGGCCCATATCCGATGCGGAACCAGCCCCACCTGTTCGCCCAGGGCCCGATGGGCCCGATGGCCATGGGCTTCAACCGCCCGCCCGCTTTCAGCTACGGGCACCCGGAGAGTGCAGGGTTTGTAAACCAGCACATGTTTAATAATAACGGCAGCATGCAGCTTCCAGGTGGGCTGCCTTTCAGACCGGGCCCTGGTGAGAACTCCAGTCAGCTGCCACTTCCCATCGTGAACCAGAACCAGAGTGGAATGGATGGCCCAGGCCCGGGGTTCGGTATGGAGGGACCCGCGAGTGGAAGCCTACCCCTGGCGGGTAAACCTGTCCCGGACGTGAGCTCAGCACTCCCTCAGCTGTCAAGCTTTGCCCAGGCGAGCACGCCCACGCCCAAGCAGGACCCCAGCGAGTCCGCGAACAAAAGCGCCAGCCAGAACGCTGCGTCTGCGCGGAAACAGAATTCCACGTCAGAGGAGGGGGGGGCTCAGGACGGCCAGGCAGAGCCGAAGGGGAAGAACAGAGCCGGCGGCGAAGGAGGTGTGGAGAAGATCAACGGCGTCCTCCATCCAGGAGCCGAACCCCTGAAGAAGACCCCCCAGCCAGGGGCTCTTATCGAACCTGTCGTGGAGAGGAGCCGGCGGCCCGGCGCTGGCGCTCGCAGCGCCGCCCTTCTGGCCAGTAGCAAGCCGGCGCCTCACCCCAGCCGGCTGGGCAGCGTCAGAGCCTCCGCTTCGGAGCCAGTGTACCCATGCGGAATCTGTCTCAATGAGGTGAATGATGACCAGGAGGCGATCCTGTGTGAGGCCTCGTGCCAGAAGTGGTTCCACAGAGTGTGTACGGGAATGACTGAGACGGCGTACAACATGTTGACGGCCGAGGCGGCTGCTGTCTGGGGCTGTGATGGCTGCATGCAGGAGAAGGGCGCTCAGCTCCTCAAAACGCGGGAGACATCGGCCCCGCCTACCGCGAACAGCGAGGGACAATCCTGAATGGCGTGTGTGTGTCTCCTCGATTTCGTTTCTCTTGCCACCGTGAATGTCAGTGTTGTTTGTGCTGGGTTCTGTTGCAGTGCCGTGAGGGAGAGCTCCATCACTTTTCTTCTGTCTCCCCTTCTGCTCCTTGACTGGGTGTGACTTGTATGATCTTGCAGCCTCCATATATAAATCAAGACGAGGAGGTGGTCCAGCTTTATCCAAGTTTCTTACTCAGACCTCAAGTCTCGTTCAGCTAGGCCCCCGATCTACATCTGTCTGGGGTGAAGTCCTGTGTGCTCTGTAAATACGTGCTAGGATTTACATTAGCTTTGAACTGTACACGGTCTTCCTTCCCACAAACACATTAGCGTGGTGGTTGACTTGTGTTATAGAAATTCATCAGTCTAACATTAATAATTCTGTTAATTAAATAATTTGTTTTGACCGGGTGACCTTCAGCATCCCAACTCTTGATCCAGGTCACTCTAGGTACTGGGATCGTCCGAAGTTCTCGAACCATACATCAAAAGCAGCGGTGTGATCAGATATCTTAACGTTTTTAAACCAATTATTACCTAACATCGTCCAGCTTAATGTATGGTGCTCACAAAAAAATCGGTTTGCTGTTAACGCGCAGTGAACACGCTGTTGGGTGAAGCAGAACGGCTTTGAGCACGTGATGTCCGTTTCTCGTCGGTGTAGGCCTGTGAAGACCAGCATCCGAAAGGGCTGCCGGTAAACAACGGCTTGTACTTTTAAATAAAACCTTCTGATTGTTACAGAACAGCGACACGAAGAACTAAGCTGTCGTCGCTGAATGTAGCGATTATTTTGTATTCCGTAGCATGTTCCTGAAAGGAGACCGAAACGAGCAGCACTTGGGGTGCTTTTTGAATGTAGTCTCATTGTGTCATGGTTTGTTCGGGTCTTGGTGAGCAACGCGCCCTTCTCATGGCCTGTACGCGCCTGGCTTCGCTGTGTTGTTCCCGCTTTACCATGTATTTCATCTAGTGTTGCGTTTATTTTTTAAACGATTGTTCGTGAACTTGTGAATAATTGTATCGTAAATGCAGAAAAGGTTAGATTATCCCAGCAAATATGAACCCAGAAACGGAGAAACCGATTGTGCACTAAAATGTCTTCAATCACCTTTAATATTTAATTGCATTTCCTTACCGGTTTACTCTTATTTGTTATTGGAGACGACGAGGATTCGTTACTTGAATGCATTTCTGGGAAAGTGTTTTGGAAAAGTAATTGTACAGAATATATCAGTAGGGTGATTGATTGATTAATTTATATAAGTAACGACCTTTCTTGATTTTATCACTTCCTACCCCCGGATTTATTCCAAGTAATAAATCTGTTTGGCACCTTGTTAAAAGCAACTTTGTTTAAAAAGAACGTAAATGTATATTACCACATTTAAGAGGATACAATCGGTAGTGTGGTTTTTTTTTTTGGTTGCTTGTTTGTTCTTCCCCCGCCCCCCGCTTGATGTATAATGTATAATACATCCGATATTTGAATGATATCGCTCTAATAATGTTTGGCTTTTTACTACATCGTATCAGAACTGCATCAGCTGCAGACGTTTGGTGCATCACGAATGTAAACGTGGACCGGTGTCTTCTATTATAATGTGACAGAACAGACGTATTGTGGTGAACATGTAACTTCGTTATATTGTACTGTTGTTTTCATATTCCAAAGAATGACACGCCCTTCATCGAATACCCATTCCCAGTATTCCGCAGCGATGGCGTTTCCCAGTGTATGCATTCCCTTTACCTCCTCGACGTTTCTAGGACGTTCACTTCTGTGCTCTGAAAAGATTGACACTTCAACTATTTAATTAGGTTATATTGAATAAACCAAAAATACTTAGCGCCTACTTATATCCGTAAAGAAATTATGCATCACTGAACCGTGGCAAGGCGGTGATCAAAAAAATATTATTTTGTGATTTGCATGGTAAGCGCATTATAACCTGCTTACAGGATACGGTTTGTTTTTCTTCTATAAAGAATAATTGAATCGGCGATGTTTGCGAAGCAATCAGCCTTAGACTGTTGGCAAGGGCTGCCTTGGTTAAACCATGGCCGACCAGGAGGCGAAGGCACTGCGTGCTTCACCTGATTCTGAGAGTTTATACCAGGGGAGAGGAGCTCATATCATTTGTCCAAGTGAGCTGGGTGAAGAACAGTGAATGTACAGATAAAAATAAACCCTAAACAGATAAATCACATGAACTAGTGCCTAGTAAGAATTTGCTGCAGTTTCCTTGGCATAATCGAACGCTGTGTTAAGATTAGCTATATAATGGTGCCCCTCAATTCATTTATGGGCTACAATGTTTTACTTTTTAAAAATAAATACGCTGACTTTGTTTCTTGTCCCATAGCGTTACAGATTCATTAAATGGACAATACATGATAACACTTTAACGGTCATTGTTTGTGGCCTGTACCTGGACTACTGTGTTTAATAAATGAAGGAGGTTACTCCTCTACATTGTTCGGATGCAAGGCGTATGTATGGGTTTGTTGGGATTTTGATCTTTGACCCAGAAAGGTCAAAGAGCTTCAAACGACTTTTAATTTAGACAGGAAATGTCGGTGGAAGTTTTTCCAGTCGGTCCACCCCTAGCAACCACGCGTGCATCATAGCAACCACACTTTCTCACTAAACACAGGCCAGCAAGCGTACGATATTCCGTCCAAAATGCCGCTAATCGTAAAGGATTACACATGGACACAAACCGAAACGACCGTATACATCAGCATACCATTGAAGGCGGTGAAAACGGCAAACGTCGACGTACTTTGCACAGACGAGTACCTAAAGGTAAGATGCTAGCTGGCTAACGCTAGCTATTTCCACCAGCCAAACGAACAGCTTGCGCTGGTCGTAAACAAGGAGCGTGAACACTACTCTCTCTCCTTCCCCAGGTTAGTTTCCCTCCGTATTTGTTTGAAGCTTTCTTTTTCCAGCCAATAGAGGATGACAAAAGTGTGGCGAAAATTGGAAACGGTGCTGCAGTTTTTACACTGCCAAAAAAGGAAAGCGGCTTGTGGGAACATCTCTGTAGAAGTATTGGTACGTCTTGTCATTCACACAGTACGTGTTTGTTTCGATTATCTATCCCACCCCGTACACCGATTAACTGGATTTGGTCGAACATTTCCCCCTCTTTCCTTTAAAAAATGCCTTACAAATATTAGACAAAGATAAGCAAAGAGAGAACAGAGAAGAAGCCGTTCTCAAAACACAGGAGAAGTCTGCAGAGAAGTCGAAAGCCAAAGCTACGAGGACCCAGCAGGAAAAGAAGTACACCCTGGAGACCATGATGAAGGTTGGAAGTGATAAACCAAATCAGTTTCTTGCACGGATATGATCTCAGTTCTATTTCTCTAGGTGTTGATATACCAGTAGAGAAACTGGTGCTATTCTGACTTATTCATTGAAGTATATTAGCTTCTTACACTACTATACTAGCAGCAAACATTTCTAACGGTTGCACCTTCATGTGATCTTTGTCGTGGCGTGAGGCTGTCCCCCGTTCTGTCCTGCAGTCACTATTCAGTTGACATTTTGGCTTACAGCTGTATAAAACGCTAGGACATCCAGGTAGCGGGTCGTTTCCAGGTAGCAGAATGTATTTTTCAAGCTTTGCCACGCTCTCAAACCTGGGGATTAATTTCTTGGTTGTGCATTATGTTATACTGTAAGCCAGACAAATCTTGCAGACCCTGTGTAATTCCACACCAGTCCTAAACAGTAAGGAATCCCTGCAGTCAGCTACGTTTCCACATCCAGTGTTATTCCAATTCCCGGGACTGTTTAGCCAGGTCCTGCGTTGTCTGTTCTTCCGTTATCGGTTTGGTCTGCCCAGCTGGAGGAAGAGGAGCGAGCGAGTATTCAGAGGATGAAGGACGAAGAGTGTGCAAGAGCCACAGTGGAACTCGAGGCCTGGAAGGAGAAGCAGAGGAAAATGGTCGAGGAAGAGGAGGCTCGACGAAGGATGCAAGGAACCACCACACACAACGACAAACATGTACATCAGCTAAAGAAGCCTACTGAAGCGCATGTGCTGAGGACTGGAGGTGCTTGATCTGCTCCTACTGCTTCTCCTCTATATGTATATTTTGGATATAGTATACAGTGCATAAACATAAGCTCATCTGTTAAGCTTTTGGACAATTTTAAACCCTTTTTTTTTGGTTCAAAGGTTTAATGCGGTTACCAGTGTTAGTACAATACACATCTTATTGTCATACTCCGGGAATGTGCTGGCAGCGTAAGGCGTGTTTGTTTCACCTGACAAGACGAATATAGCTAATGAGGTTTCCCTCAGGTGAGGTGAGCTGCAGGCGTGAGCTCGGACGTGCGGCGTCCACAGCCCCCAGGGAGGCGGGCTGCATTAAGATCAGCTTCACGCCGCGGGTCTTCCCCACGGCCCTACGAGAGTCCCGCGTACCTGAGGAGCAGGAGGTGCCTGCTTGATAATCCTTTATTGTTATTGTTCGCTTTATCTCCCACCTCTCTTAACCCCTTTGTCTAATTGCAAAGTAAACAATCCTTCTACTTGAGATAGAAAATACGTGCCTTGTAATTACAAGTGTAATGGAGGCGTAAGTATACCTCATGAAAGTGTGTTCTTGTGTGCATACTTTGTGTTTATTTGTCTTTGTGTGTTTGTGTGCATGTACGCACGCGTGTAGTGGCTGAGGAAGCAGGTGGAGGCGAGACGGGCAGCAAATGCTGATCTTGCTCAGCTAGAAGATCTGAAGGAGGAGGAGAGGAACCCTGACTGGCTGAAGGACAAAGGAGAGTAGGTGCCCCTTTACACAGTACAACCCACCCATCAGCCTCCACAGCTCACTGAGGACTCACATCTGAAGCAGTTCACTGTTGAGAGAGAGAGAGAGAGAGAGAGAGAGAGAGAGAGAGAGAACTTGACTTTAGATATAGTATATGACTTCTAAAGAAAACTTAACTTAATCAGAGTATATATTAGTTTGAGCTCTCTGATTGAAATATTCCCCACATAAGAGACCTGGAGCCTAGCAGATACCGCTGTATGTCAGTGCAGAACTGGGTGCTGCTGGAATCAGGGCTGTGCTGATCTTTCCCCTGGGTTCTCTCCTTTCTGCAGTGCTTTTTTCAGGCTGGGGAACTACCAGGCTGCAGTCAATGCCTATGACTTGGCCATTAAACTCAACAGACACATTCCTGCTTTGTTCTCCAATCGAGCAGCTTGTCACCTGAAGATGAGAAATCTCCACAAAGCAATTGAGGATAGTTCTCGGGTAAGTTCTTCTCTCCCCTCCCTTCTCCTCTTCTCTCCCAGGTCAAGCAACACTGAAAGTGTTCACTTATTATTACCATACAGTATTCCATACCTTCTACCTGTTCCAGGCTCCCATACTCTATATCTCCTCTGTGCCTACTTAAGTTGCACATTTTCACCCTGCAAAGGTGTTTTTTTAAGTTTATCATCACCACTGTTACATAATTACATAATTATCAAATTTTTCTCAATGGAACATTCATCTGGGAGCATGTCTAAGTCAGCCCTTTGTTGAGTGCTCTCCTTTTTTTGACTGCAACATTGCTTGTATGGCGTTGTTGCTGCGGTAGGCTATGGAGCTGCTGACCCCAGCAGTCGCTGACAATGCGGCAGCTCGCTTGAAAGCCCATGTGAGAAGAGGAACTGCCTTCTGTGAGCTGGAGCTCTACGTGGAAGGTACAGTACACAGAAATGGTCTGAACGGTGGGGTCCTATAGCACACCTGGTTAAGCAGGTAGACTAAGGTGCTAGCGACCCCAAGGTCATGAGGTCAGATCTCAGAGAGGACATAGACTGCCATGCCTGACCTCACCTCGTGAGTTGAGAATTTGGCCTGGAATTGCAGCAGTAACAGAGACCTGTAGCCTAGCAGAGATAAACCCTTTATCGGTACACGACGGTTTAACACAAAGACAGTGTATTTGATTCATGTGAGGAAGTACCAGTTCTGAAACCACAGCATGTTAAGAAGAAATACGGTGAAGTGCAAGCCTTGAAATGATGTTTGGGGGAGGTACCAAGTTTGGATTACGTGAATCTGTCTAATGAAGGTATGAAAGAAGCCCTCTGAATAAATTGTCCCATGTGTTTATCAAAGCAGTAGAAATAGTAGGACTATATTGTGTAAGTTGTTATGGAACAGGGCTGTATTATGAATGTAGTAATGGAACAGGGCTGTATTATGAATGTAGTTATGGAACAGGGCTATACTATGTATGTAGATATGGAACAGGGCTGTATTATGAATGTAGTTATGGAACAGGGCTGTATTATGAATGTAGTTATGGAACTGGACTGTATTATGTGTGTAATTACGGAACAGGGCTGTATTATGAATGTAGTTATGGAACAGGGCTGTATTATGTGTGTAATTACGGAACAGGGCTGTATTATGAATGTAGTTATGGAACAGGGCTGTATTATGAATGTAGATATGGAACAGGGCTGTATTATGAATGTAGTTATGGAACAGGGCTGTATTATGTGTGTAATTACGGAACAGGGCTGTATTATGAATGTAGTTATGGAACAGGGCTGTATTATATGTGTAATTACGGAACAGGGCTGTATTATGAATGTAGTTATGGAACAGGGCTGTATTAGGAATGTAGTTATGGAACAGGGCTGTATTATGTGTGTAATTACGGAACAGGGCTGTATTATGAATGTAGTTATGGAACAGGGCTGTATTATATGTGTAATTACGGAACAGGGCTGTATTATGAATGTAGTTATGGAACAGGGCTGTATTATATGTGTAATTACGGAACAGGGCTGTATTATGAATGTAGTTATGGAACAGGGCTGTATTATATGTGTAATTACGGAACAGGGCTGTATTATGTATGTAGTTATGGAACAGGGCTGTATTATGAATGTAGTTATGGAACAGGGCTGTATTATGAATGTAGTTATGGAACAGGGCTGTATTATGAATGTAGTTATGGAACAGGGCTGTATTATATGTGTAATTACGGAACAGGGCTGTATTATGAATGTAGTTATGGAACAGGGCTGTATTATATGTGTAATTACGGAACAGGGCTGTATTATGTATGTAGTTATGGAACAGGGCTGTATTATGAATGTAGTTATGGAACAGGGCTGTATTATGAATGTAGTTATGGAACAGGGCTGTATTATGAATGTAGTTATGGAACAGGGCTGTATTATGTATGTAGTTATGGAACAGGGCTGTATTATATGTGTAATTACGGAACAGGGCTGTATTATGAATGTAGTTATGGAACAGGGCTGTATTATGTATGTAGTTATGGAACAGGGCTGTATTATATGTGTAATTACGGAACAGGGCTGTATTATGAATGTAGTTATGGAACAGGGCTGTATTATGAATGTAGTTATGGAACAGGGCTGTATTATGAATGTAGTTATGGAACAGGGCTGTATTATGTATGTAGTTATGGAACAGGGCTGTATTATGAATGTAGTTATGGAACAGGGCTGTATTATGAATGTAGTTATGGAACAGGGCTGTATTATGAATGTAGTTATGGAACAGGGCTGTATTATGTATGTAGTTATGGAACAGGGCTGTATTATATGTGTAATTACGGAACAGGGCTGTATTATGTATGTAGTTATGGAACAGGGCTGTATTATGAATGTAGTTATGGAACAGGGCTGTATTATATGTGTAATTACGGAACAGGGCTGTATTATGTATGTAGTTATGGAACAGGGCTGTATTATATGTGTAATTACGGAACAGGGCTGTATTATGTATGTAGTTATGGAACAGGGCTGTATTATATGTGTAATTACGGAACAGGGCTGTATTATGAATGTAGTTATGGAACAGGGCTGTATTATATGTGTAATTACGGAACAGGGCTGTATTATGAATGTAGTTATGGAACAGGGCTGTATTATATGTGTAATTACGGAACAGGGCTGTATTATGTATGTAGTTATGGAACAGGGCTGTATTATATGTGTAATTACGGAACAGGGCTGTATTATGTATGTAGTTATGGAACAGGGCTGTATTATGTATGTAGTTATGGAACAGGGCTGTATTATGAATGTAGTTATGGAACAGGGCTGTATTATATGTGTAATTACGGAACAGGGCTGTATTATGTATGTAGTTATGGAACAGGGCTGTATTATATGTGTAATTACGAAACAGGGCTGTATTATATGTGTAGTTATGGAACAGGGCTGTATTATGAATGTAGTTATGGAACAGGGCTGTATTATGTGTGTAATTACGGAACAGGGCTGTATTATGTGTGTAGTTATGGAACAGGGCTGTATTATGTGTGTAATTACGGAACAGGGCTGTATTATGTATGTAGTTATGGAACAGGGCTGTATTATATGTGTAATTACGGAACAGGGCTGTATTATGAATGTAGTTATGGAACAGGGCTGTATTATATGTGTAATTACGGAACAGGGCTGTATTATATGTGTAATTACGGAACAGGGCTGTATTATGAATGTAGTTATGGAACAGGGCTGTATTATATGTGTAATTATGGAACAGGGCTGTATTATATGTGTAATTACGGAACAGGGCTGTATTATGAATGTAGTTATGGAACAGGGCTGTATTATATGTGTAATTACGGAACAGGGCTGTATTATGTGTGTAATTACGGAACAGGGCTGTATTATGAATGTAGTTATGGAACAGGGCTGTATTATATGTGTAATTACGGAACAGGGCTGTATTATGGATTGTTTGATGACTTCTTGCAGTGCCAGCATTTGCAACACTGGAAATGGCTGCATTAAGTCCTCTAACATCACTTTTTTGTGGTGTGTTTTGAAAATCCTTTTAGAAGAGTGTTTTGATTAATCATTGTTTTCAGGTATTCAGACAAATGAAAGCATGCCAGTCATCAACCACAGCAGCAGCGCTTTTTTGATGTACTTTGAATACACAGTGGTGTGAAAGTGTTTGCCTCCTTCCTGATATCTTTTTTTTTTTTTGCATGTTTGTCACACTTAAATGCTTCAGATCATCAAACAAATCACTTTTTTCCACACAGGAGAATCACTTTTTCACACAGGGCCATGTAGGCTTGGATTTTTTTCCCCTTAATAATAAAAACCTTCATTTAAAAACTGCATTTTGTGTTTACTTATTATCTTTGTCTAATATTTAAATTTGTTTGATGATCAGTGTGAAAAACATGCAAAAAAAAAAGACATCAGGAAGGGGGCAAACACTTTTCCACACCACTGTATAGGAAGGCATATCACAATCTCAATATGTTGTAATACAGTCACAGTATAGTGTCCTGTCCCTATCATGCATTATTAATGTGGAAATGCGATGAGTCCAGCAAGGCCTGAGCACGCTCCTCTCTCCTGAGCTGTTACCATGGAGAATGTACAGAGACCCCAGTGTACCATTTCAGCACTCAAGATGTCCACCCTTTGACCCCTCAGGACTTCAGGACTACCAAGCTGCCCTCCAGATCGACCCACACAACCAGGCTCTGCGGGCAGATGCCAACAAGATCCGTGAGGTCGTCCAAGGGACAACACCCAGCTCATAAGGAGGGCTGGCGTTCTGCAAAGACCGTTAAGACTGTTTCTGGTGTGTTACACTTCAGACGTAACTTCCAGTCAGTGTCATAAATTACAGGCTGCATGCACTACACCATGAACTTCAAAACGGTGCCTTTTTGTCAAATACTATACCATACACACCCTAGTGTTACACAGAGGTTTCCTGTTTGTCTTTCTTTAACACACATGCTTCCTCATGACTGTTAATGAACCACTTCACTTCTTCATAAGCTGAGTCCTGGCCTATGAAACACAGGAAATAGTCATTCTTAATCCCAGTGCATATACAGCACCTGACAGCTCACGGAAGACCCATTAGTTATGAGGTAAGTCGTGTTACAGAGAGGAATACACACACACACACACACACACAAATATGTAGTGTACAGGGTCTCCAGGCCTGATATTACAAACCACCACCCTAAACTGAACAGTGCTGTGGTCCAGACCAGAGTTCCAGAACAAGAACATAGAGTTGCATGTGCTAGATGCATTTACACCATCTGTGACGCACATTGGCTCATGGGACCCTCACTTTGTAATAAAAAGTAGTTTGCTTCCTTGACCGCCAAATTCTGTGTGTTTGTTTAATTTCAAAATACATTTCTCTTAAATACATTTAAGGCGTTTTAGAGCATTACATTTTATTACACTCTAGAAAACAAAAGAACACCAATACTAATGTTCAAGACGTACGATATTTAAAAATGTAAGATATTAAAAGACATGAACTTGAAACTGGCTCAGACCAGTTATTCTGAATTCAGTCGGGTGTTTTGCAGTTGAAACAAGAGAGGCTTGATTACAATCGTCTGTTTAGATGGTGTTTTGTAAATTGGGGCAGTCATACACCCTACTGCGGTCCAAACTGGTGTTGAAGGAGTTGTCCCGGTACATCCCGCACGTTCCGAGGTGCTCGGAGAATGCCTGGGACAGCGGGTGGTACGCACACGGCGAGGACTCGGGCGTTGGGCCGCAGGATCCGTACTCGCTCGAGGTAGTCCGGTAAAAGGGGCTCTGTGCCTTGACCGAAGACGCCAACGTGTCTGCTGGATGCATCATGCAGGAGAACACCGGGTTGCCGGGGTTCGCACACGGTGCACGGCGGTGTGATTCCTGCTGCTTGTCGGTTCGTGACATGTTATGATGATCTTTACCCTAAAAGACAAGTGGGAAGAAAATACAAAATTGGGAAAGCTGATCAGACTTAAGTCAAGCAAAAACCTAAAAATCTACCAAAAAGTAAACCTTTAGTGAGCTTAATAAAATTACACGCATTTAGTTAGCTATCTTGTAAAACTATTTAAAAAAATATACATTCCACAAGCCAGCCAGCTACCTTGTTATAAGGGGTTAGTGACTCAATTCGACGTGGGCGTGTGTTGTAGGTTCGCTGCTTGGCAACGGTGTTACTTTATATGGGGGAGATGGAGCCTCTACATTACAGCCACGGAGGGAACCGTGGTGGAATAACGTACTGGGGAATAACAGGCCTTTATTTATTTATTTATTTATTTATTTATTTATTTACTTATTTAACAACTTTATTTGTTCAATTTTGAACATTTAAAACATAATCTGTAATTTCAAAGACGAGCTATTAAACACCATCGTATGGCGCTGTTACTGTGTAACCCTGGAAGTTGTAGTCTATTTCGCAATAGAATGTTAAGGGTTTTCCCTGAGGTGTCTTTTAAAAACTACAACTCCCATGCTAAACGCTCTTCCGGGTCCCGTCCTGTTGTTATTGATGTTGTTTTGAGGAGGTGTAGTTAGAATTAGTCTGTAGTCTGGAACAGAGGACATTTCTCGCTTTCTTTGTGCCGTGGATTCAGGTATCAGTTGTAAGTAAGAAAATATGTTTATTGACCATTTTTAACATTTTGTCACACGGCGAAACAGTCGTACAGTGTTTTGAGCTGTGCAGTGCGCCACTTTAGAAGCTTGCAGTGTGAGGGCTGGAGGTAGGGGGGTTTACTCTGAATCTGTGGTACAAGCACGAAATATCTAAACCTGCCATTTTCTTAAGATGCTGGGGAAACGTGCTATTTCTAGGACTAGCCGCAGGTGTTTCGCACACTTCTGGTTCGGACCATTAGTTTGCGAAGTGCTGACTCTTGATGGAATAGTTAGCAGGCAAACAGCCGAAAAGGTAATGCGTGTCCTGCGTCGCTGGAGCTGTGTATTCATGTAGTGACTGCCAGTGTACAGAAGCATTCTTAAAACTGCAGGTGTTCGGCTCTGCATCGGGGAGTATCTGGTAGTGCAACCTACATTTACAGCCCGCATTGCAGCTGTTAGCTGTATAAAACCAGATGCCCCAATATGAAGCATTTTTCTAACAAGGTCGATCAGATTGATAGCAGAATTCAGTTATTTTATTGCATTGTTTGGAATAATTGTTTTTACAGTATGGAGGAGGATGAATTCGATGTAATTTCACAGTAACATACTTGTAGTATGTACCTTTATTCTAAAGCTGACTAAATTACAGCTAAATAAATCAGTTCTGGGTTGTTAGTGGTTATTTCAGTTTGTGCTACACTATATAAAATTTTCCCGTATAACCTTTCATGCAAAGGCATCGTTATTGGCGTGCGCTGTGCTAATTTACAAGTAATCATTCACCAGACGTGGTCACCGTGACATTGTCACCAAAGCAAGCGATAAAATGTACAAAAAGTTGCGGTATGTATGAGGCACGCCTAGACTTATAAGTGTAGTGTGCTAATGTGAATTAGCCCAAGTAGACTAATTTTCCACAATGCAAATGTGGCTTATAGTTGATCCTTCTGACCCTGTTATGAGTTTGAACTGTAAGCTCTGTTACTTTGCCTTTCATTAGCTGTTTACACGATGTCAGAAAGCTCGAGTGATACTGAGTCCTCCTGTGGATGGACTGTTATCAGCAACGAGGTAAGTGTTTCCCACCAAATGCAGAAGAAACCATAACTGGCAACATAAACTGCAGACATAATACAGTGATAGTTGTATTTCTGTTTTAGTTTGCATTTTCAGTAGAAACCCCAGATACTTTGTGTTCAGGAACATGGCTTAATTCAATTTGCTTTGTGTTTCTTCAAGCTGTATGACTGAGTTTAACGAAAGCTGCCTATTTCACAGGGCTCAGACATCGAGTCCCTGGGGCCTGAGAGCGGAGCAGGTTCCTATCTGCAGGAAGCCGTCGAAGCAGCCCCGCTGCAGCGGGCTGCTCCAGCAGGTAGCGTTCCACAAACCCTCCAGGGTATGTGCAACGCTTTGAGCAATGTGTCTTTTGCTAAAGTCATATCAGTGTTTGCAAACTGTTTCCACGGAGTACTGTCACAAACAGATTCCAGCTGCAGCTATTTCTCCAAATCGAGGAAACCTTGAGCAATCGAGAGTGCCTTGGCAGGTGTGAAATGCATGCTGTAAACCTGTTCCCAGGTGAGGATAAGGAGGTTGTGTATGAAGACTCTGTGGATAGCACCCTTAAAGAGGCCACAGTGGTGGAAGATGACTCTGGCCAGCAGGTACAGCGAGCTTAATTAAGACTTAACACCTTAACCTGCACTTAAGACTCCTGATCCAGGACTAGAAGACAGACTCAGAACCGAAGGTGACTTCATTATGTGCCTTGGGAGAATACTGCCTTGGAGAGACACACTGCATATAACACATATAACTAACAAAGTTAGTTATAATAATACACATCACAAAAATAAAACACATCACAAAACAACACTAAACATGTATTTTGATAGTGTTGACATGCATAGCTGTACTTGCAGTACAGAAACCAAAAGTCTTTCTTCAGTTTCATTATGTAACCACAGTCAGATTTTGGCTACAAAAACAAGACCAGGTTTTTAAAAAATGAGGCCCTGTAGCCAAAAAACACCAAAAACACACTTAATAAATGTTATTTAGTGGTGCTGAGCAAGCTTGAGGTTAGGATCCCAGATCAGACTTCTGAGCATAGCCTCTATTGGTCGCAGCTACATTCATGTCATAATTTAAATTTTAGTTTGCATACAAATGACAATATCAATTGCCAGTGTTGTTTTGAGGTTTGACACACCCTAAAATTTTTCACTGCTTCATCATCATCAATTTTTCACTGTCTTTATCTGCTAATTTATATTGTTACTGCACCTGAGTTACTGCACCTGAGACACTGCTCTGCTGCTATAAATATTGAATGTGTAGTCCTTTTTGTACTATGGCAGTACAGCTTATAATTACCACACTAAATGTTTTTGTGCAGGTAGGAATGGAGGCGTGTCTAGAGGAGCATGCGAATCTTTGTTCCTCCAGTGAGCACTCTGATATTGTTACCCTTGGAGACTCCAGAGAGGCGGAGCTTGTAACATGGGAGGGGCCAGTTGTCAAGGAGGACGAGGAAACGGGAACTGAAGAGATCTACCTGGGAACCTCCTCAAGCAGCCAGTACACTTTCAGTTCTGCAGAGACAAGTGAGTTACTTACTTACACACACACACACACACACACACGCGCGCGCGCGTGAACACACACATGCATTTGCACTAACCTCCATGCCTCAGTAATTTGCTTCTGAAACAATATGTACAATACCTTGCCTTCATAATGAATCGCAACAATGCTGTCCCCTGGGGTGGTTATTTTTGAATATCTGGGTTTATTCAGAATTCTGTATGATAAAGATGCAACCGAACTGCTTAAGAACTGCAGATTCTTTAAGGCTGTAATGTTCTAAGTATTTATTATATATATAAGTTTATATTATGTCTGTAACATCCTAGTATATGTTAATATTCCCAAATAAACAGTACTAAGTAAATAGAAAGTGGAACTGTCACAGAAAGATTTGGGTGTACATTCACTCGTTATGGCTGCCATTGCGTGTTGGATGAATGGAAACTGAGCCATGAACCCTTCTGCCCCCTGCCTTCACTGCCTCTTACTCAGGTGGCCCCGCCCCTGCCCTCACTGCCTCTTACTCAGGTGGCCCCATCCCCTGCCCTCACTGCCTCTTACTCAGGTGGCCCCATCCCCTGCCCTCACTGCCTCTTACTCAGGTGGCCCCGCCCTCTGCCCTCACTGCCTCTTACTCAGGTGGCCCCATCCCCTGCCCTCACTGCCTCTTACTCAGGTGGCCCCATCCCCTGCCCTCACTGCCTCTTACTCAGGTGGCCCCATCCCCTGCCCTCACTGCCTCTTACTCAGGTGGCCCCATCCCCTGCCCTCACTGCCTCTTACTCAGGTGGCCCCATCCCCTGCCCTCACTGCCTCTTACTCAGGTGGCCCTGCCTCCTGCCCTCACTGCCTCTTACTCAGGTGGCCCTACCCTCTACCTTCACTGCTTTCTCTCACTTACCTGGCTAGTTTTGATGACGTGTGTGTATCTGAGAGAGAGAGAGACACTTCTGTTGCTGATGAAATGTCTAGACAATAGATGTGTGACTTGGTTAATGATGTGGAGGTGTTTCCATATAGAGGGTGTGCCACTGTGTTGGACTGGATCTGAGTGGATGTTTTGAGTGATTTGGCATAAACAGGTTCTGCCATATATGTATCCTAATGGCTTGGTATGTAGCTTACTGATGTGGAGTGTGTGTTTGTGTGTGTGTGTGCATGTGCAGTCATGTGGGGAAATTCCACACTAAATCTGCCGACCCAGTTGTGGTTTGGCCTCTAACGTGCCGCGTCCCTGTGCTGAGCTGGAAATAGCACCCTTATCGCAGCACTCTCCTGCTTTGGCATGTTGTGTTGGTTGACCACCTCTGTTGCTGATTAACATATCTACCTGCACATTCTCTTTCCTACAGTCATTTGTTTGAGCAGATTTGGATCTGGTTGCAGTCTGTAAATGAGCTTTATAATTCCAGCTTTGGTTTGTTGTTGCTAGCTGGTTTTGACCGTAAGCCCCGGGGCGTTTCCTGGACTCTGCACGCAGTCCTTCTGCATAAGGGAATGTCTGTCTCTGCTCCAGGCCGCTGTGCTGGGTCTCCCGTCAGTGGACACACGGCTGTATGAGCTCATCAGTAGCACGAAGAGGACTGGATAGTGTTTACAGCAAAGATTTGATTATTTTTGTGTGTGTGCCTGTGTGTGTGCCTGTGTGTGTGCCTGTGTGTGTGCCTGTGTGTGTGCCTGTGTGTGTGCCTGTGTGTGTGCCTGTGCCTGTGCGTGTGCCTGTGCGTGTGCCTGTGCGTGTACGTATATATGTAGTCTTCCCAGCGGAGCATACAGTGCGCAGGGGCTCCAGCACTAGCACAGAGGATGAGGATGCTGGGATGGAGGCCAGTCCAGTTGTGAGAAGGCGCAGGCTAAGGAGGAGCACGGCAGGCTCGGAACCAGAGGAACAGCAGGAGGTGCAGAGGGGAGGAAAGGGAGGGCACAACCTGGAGTTACCCCTCAAGGGCGAGCGTTTTCCAGCCCTGCAAAGTTTAGAGTTTCTCCTGTTCCAGTCGGTTCGGAAAAGTTCTAAAATGTTCAAGAGATGATCCATTTTCATCAGATGGTTCTGGAGCAGGAAAATGTTCACCTCTGCAGTGGTACTCCGGGACCACCAGGGAATTCTGAATGAGACTCCTAATGTACTTTATTAGCATTTAAAGCCCATATAAGCATATTTTGAAGAATGTTGGCAATAACAGGACTCTATGGCAGGTTACCGATGGCGGTCAGGAAGAGGCGGGGCAGAGGGAAGTTCATGTGGCTCCCGCAAACCAGCAGCAGGTCAGTGGAACCCTCAACAAGTGCATCCTTCTCGCCCTCGTCATCGCCATCAGCATGGGATTTGGACATTTCTACGGTGAGGACACCGATGTCATCATCATCATCAGTTCATTGTCGCTGTTTAGATCATAATTAGCCTCCTGTAGAAGCCTTGTTTTTCCAAAATGGTGCAGTAGGTGCATGTTAAGAATACCTACATCTTTTCAAAATATAATATGAAAAAAAGAATCAGAATATAATACCTGCATGTTTTCTGTATGGAGAAACTGTTAACTTGGAAGCAGGAAGAAAATTCTCAAATATCCTTTAATGTCATTACAGAGTAGCTTGATGCAAGTTACATACTGTAGTTTACATTAGCATTTTGTGTGTGTGTGTGTGTGTGTGTGTGTGTGTGTGTGTGTGTGTGTGTGTGTGTGTGTGTGTGTGAGATAGGCACAGTGCAGATACAGGAACGTCAGAGGATGGTGGAGAAGATCCGTGTAAGTGATCTGAGTGAGACGCGGGAGCTCCAGCAGTGTCGGAAGGAGCAGGACGCTGTCAGTGAGGTCTGATATCTCACCCCTTCTCGTCCTCGTCCTGCTCCTCTTCCTTCTCCTCCTTTATTTCGACATGAACCGCTGCCCCATTTAGTTTCAGCGTTTGACTTGATCATTAGCTGAGGAGCTGAATCAGTGATGTTGCAGCTAGATGGATTCTGAAGTGTGCAAGGAAGTGGGAGCTCGCCTAATCGAAAGGCCTGCATGAACGACATGTGAAGAGTGTGTGTGTGTGTGTGTGTGTGTGTCGTAGGGTTATTAGAGGAAAGACACTTTAGCTTCAGTCTGCTTTAGCTTCAGTCTGCTATTTAGCTTCAGTCTGCTTTAGCTTCAGTCTGCTACAACAGATTTGTGTAATCCAAATGGGTAACAATCAACAATTATACCATTACAACACAACCAGCAACATAAAACCAGCAATTAATGGTTATATATGATATATAACAGAACCAGCAACATACAACCTGCAATTAATGGTTATATATGGTATATATAATTGTTATAATGGTATATAACACAATCAGCAATATAAAACCAGCAATTATTCAATTACAGCACAACCAGCAACATTAAAACCAGCAATTCTAACATTATAACAGATCCAGCAACATACAACCTGCAATTAATGGTTATATATGGTGTGTATATATAATGGTTATAATGGTATATAACACAATCAGCACTATAAAACCAGCAATTATACCATTATAACAGTACCAGCAACATAAAACCAGCAATTATAACTTTATAACACAACCAGAACCATAAAACTGCATTCACCAGAGTCACAGTTATAACGATCAAACTAAAATTGTGGTCAAAACCCAGTTTTTAATTTTTTAAACTAGTTTTTGTTTGGTCTCCAGGGCATTTGTATGGTTGTGGTTTGGTGGTGTTTTTGTGTGCTGGAGTGCTGGTGTCTCGCGTGGCATCCTTAGTGATCTTTGGTTCAGATTCAGCAGTTTCATTCTATACCTCTATCATTTCAAACCCCTTTACTGAAATAAGGTCTGCAGGTTCTTGTCAGACCATGTATTAAAGGCTCTCCAGTCTGGACCTTCTGATGGCACTATATCTGTGCTCTCAGGATGTGGTCCAGAACCTGAGGGAAGACCTTCAGGACAAACGAGACATGGTGACGTCCCTGACTGGCATTATGGATAAAATTACCAAAGAGAACCAACATCTCACAGCCAAAGAGGTTGAACTTCAGGTAACCCTTCTCAGTGGACCCTGATTACCTGGATATAATCAAAGCTCAATTGTTAATCAGGGAAGGTTCACTCAGCAGGTGACGTGTGAGGTTCAGTCAGGTGACGTGTGTGTGGTTCACTCAGTTGCAGTGTGAGGTTCAGTCTTCCGTTTTTTTCTTGTGCACTGCAGGCTCAAAGAACAGATTTACTGGAACAACTTCAGCAGACCCGGAGCGAGATGGCGTCTAATGAGAAGCGCCTCACCTCAGAGAACCATGTGCTGAAGAACACTCTAGAGCGCGAGGAAGCATCTCTCTCCATCCTTCAGGACGAGCTCCGCCACCTCCGCACGCAAATTCGCGAGCTGGAGGAGAGAGGGGCCAACACCGACGCCATTCTTTCTGAGAACCAGCAGTTGAAGGACCACCTCCTGGAGGAGAAGCAGCGTATTCGGAGCTTCCTGAACCAGAAGGAGGCTCTGATGGTGGAGGCTCAGGCCTTACGCAAGGCGCTGGACAAGGAGCAGAAGGTGACTGAAAGGATGAGGGATCAGCTGGGTGAGCGGGAGAGTGAAGCGGGTGGGGAAGCCGACCCTGAAAGGGAGGCGCTCCAGACACGAGTGCAGGAGCTTGAGAAGAAGCTGAGCTTTGAGCAGCAGCGCTCGGATCTGTGGGAGCGACTCTACGTGGAGACAAAAGAAGAAAGAACCAAAGGAGACAGGCAACCCAAGCTTAGAACGCCAAAAGAGGGCATGCTGGGAAAGGTGAAGGAGACGTTTGATGCAGTGAAGAACTCCACCAAAGAGTTTGTGCACCACCACAAGGAGCAGATCAAGAAAGCCAAGGAAGCTGTCAAGGAGAACTTCAGGAAGTTCTCGGACTCCGTCAAGTCAACATTCAGGCACCTGAAGAACTCTGCATCCAGCATGTTTGACAAGCACCGACGGCCGCAGGAAACGAAGTCCCATGAGAGGAAGGATGCAAGAACAGAGCCGCGGCAGGAGTTTCAGCGTGACGGTTTCAGAGAGCAGGGGAACAAACATTCAGAGGACTCCCACTGGCTGCACCACAGGCCCCTGCACCAACACTCCCACAAATCTACAGACGGTCCCTCCTTCCATGCCGACCGCAACACGCGCAAGTCGGGCGCCCAGAAGGAGCAAGATGTCACGGGACAGAGAGCCGCACCCAAAGGATGCGCTGGCGTGTTCGACTGTGCCTACCAGGAGTCCATGAGCCTCTTCAACAAGGCCATGGACCCCATAAGGGCCGACGAGTTCAACCAGCTGCTCCTCAGCTACCTTCATCAAGAAGTTGGCCACTTCCACCACTGGAGGGAGCTTGAGAGCTTCATCAACAATTTCTTTCACAATGGACTTTTTATTCACGATCAGATGCTGTTCACAGACTTTGTTAGTGGTGTTGAAGATTACTTGGAGGATATGGATGAGTACCAGGGTGGGAATGATGTTTTTGAAGATCTGGATGATTACATATACAGGCACTTCTTTGGGGATACGTACTTGAAACGATACGGTCCAAGGTAAGTATGTCCAATTTAATCGGCTTAACCTTCAGTTACTTTTCTACTTGTAATCATCAAATTTCCATCTAAAGCCCTTAGCACATTGGCCCAACATTTTTCAAGCGACGTTAACATTTCAATGTTGGCAGTTGGCTCTGCTTTGAGTTTTCGGAAAACCAACTGCCAGGACACCTGGACCAGTATGACTGGGAGAGAACTTTCTGAAGGCTAAGGTATGGCATGCCAGCTGGTATGGCATGCCAGCGTGTTCTGAGTGCGTTTCCAGCAGTGTCGGGTGAAGGGTGTTGGATTGGTGTGCCATGGGCACTTAAGCTGAGCTGCCTATTTCTCTGCCTGACCTTAACCCTTTCCCCCCGTTGCCTTTTTAACCACTAGGTCTGAGGCACAGTAGCCCCTGCATGCTGAAACTGCCTCGCTGTGAGTGGCGTGCCACGCTTTAGGGTAAAAACCTTAAAAATCATTTGCTGTTTGTAAATTTGCAGCCGACCTTTCGATGGGCCAGGGTCAAAGGTCAAAACGGAGCAGGAGCGCCAGAGGCAGCAGCGAAAGCATTTGCGACCCCTGCCGCCCCGGGACAGGAAATGGGCTCGGCCGGGCCGCAGCTCTGATGGACACTTTGCCGAAGTTAAAATTGAGCTGGGACCCATTCCGTTCGACCCAAAGTACTAGCACAGTTCAGATAGTTGTTTCTACTGTAGCTTTTGAAGCAGTTTATTATTGCAAAAAGAGTGGTAAGACTAGCACCCCTCCCCTGCTCCTCTCTCTTTGTGATTTTGCACAATTGTAAAGGCCTGTTGTACATTTGTGTGCAGTCTTTGTGTGAACGTGGTTGCTTGTGTTGTGACTGGACACAGTAGTGGTGTACAGAATCTTCGAGATTAGTTATGAAACTATTTTTGTTCCAGTTTTCGTTGTTAAGAAAGTTAGAGAAGGAATGTTATATAAAAAATAAAACATTTAATTAGAATAAAGCACAGTTTGACTGAGGAAAAAAATATAAAAAATAAAACTTTAATTTTAAATATTGCATTGAATTAGTGTGTACAAATAAAGAGGTATGCAAACAACCTGCTGTCTCCTTAGAAATGTTCTGCTCTCCTAATAAAACTAATCTGCATGTCCACCATCTAGAAAGGATGATCTGAATGTTCCATTTTCAGGACCAAATACACCACTGGTTGACAGTGTGGGTTGTTTCTGAGGTACCTTCCTTTGGTGTGTACGCTTTGGTGTGCATTGCTTGTTCTACTGCTGCTAAGTGTCAACACTGATTAGTTTATTAGAAATATTGCAGAGGAGTAATTTTTTTTATTTGCCGTTATGAATGCAATCTCTTTTTCCCCTTGGTAATGTCTTGTTGGATAAAAACATCACAATTGAACCCTTTTTTTAATGCTAAGATTTCTTTTTGGTGTTACACAATTTATTATGCACATCATTAAATCTCAATAAAAATACACTTCCCTTGAAATTAATTGTCCTTATTTTAAAACAAACAAAAATGTATGTCTGTTGACATTCTTTTGGTCTTTTTTTCAAATTTCTTTTTTACCACGTTACCTTAAAAAGGTGACATTTTACAAAACTGGACAAATATTTAATTGTTGCACAGAGCATAAAATTATATTTGGTAAACTGCACAACAAGCTGAGTGTTCTGTTCCGGAGCATGAATCACTGTTTGTAGACAAAGATCTTCCTCCCAACCCGACCTTCAGGGAGATGTGTGTGGAACAATTCTGCCTCCTTCACAAATTTGTTTCCATCCAGGAAAGCTGAAATTTCCTACAAATACATGTTCGACAAAAAACCTTCATTAATTTCACAAATTAAGATATTTCTTAACATCTGTTCAATAGAAAAAACCTATCCGAAAAGGGACTTAATGAAAAAACACTTTTCAGTACATCGGCTGTTCTGCGCAGTCCCTGAGTCGCCTGGATTCATTTATGAATAATTCTCATCTTTTGATAGAACTGGTTTAACCCAGAGGTGCATGTACTATAAAAGTGTATCACCTTCTCGAGCGGGTCGAACAGGACCACGTGTGTAGGAAGCATGGATGTGTTGGGGTAAGAGCTCCCCAGCCAGCGGAGAGGGTCTGCATAGAACAGCGCTGCTTCATCCACATAATCCTGCTTTCCTGTGAGATCAGGTGGGCATTCCAGGAAACGTAATCTGACTGGACAGTGAAGGTGGCTAGAAAAAACAGGAAAGAACCTGGTGTTTCACACATCACATCTGCTGTGTAGGTAGAACTCTTCACATTTCTCATTTCAACAAATCATCTTTAAAGGGGCAGGACCTTTAAAAGTGGAGTTGGCTGTGGAGTTGAAAATGTACTTGGTTCAGAGAACTGGAGCTCTGCTCCTCCATAACAAACAACCAAGGCTGTCAGGTCATATACTGACAACAGTGCATACAAAGTTGGTCAAGCTTAATGAACAAAATTTATCCTACACCCCGATGGAAGACACAAAAACATGACTGCATCACGTGGTAGGTCACATCCAGAACTGTCAATCACCATCTGGCTGTTCTCTAGCACTTTAAAGTTCAATTTCAGTTAGACTTAACTTACATAATGGGCTGGGTAAAGTAGGTGTAAGAGAGCATCAATGCGCTCAGTTGATGGTAGCAATTCAACTGTTCATTTTACAAGAATCCATATTTGTCACCCAAAATCACAGCGTTCAAGTTAAGAATAACCCTAGTGGATCTGAGCACCTGACACGGGCCACCTGACGTCAGGCTGCTGGGGGCCTCACCTGTAGAAGGGGGTGGAGTGGCATGGCATGAGAAACAGGACCTCTGGCTCAGGTGGGCTCGGGGGGTCGGTGATGTCACACAGGTGCTGCAGGTGAGCCATGAGGTCCAGGACGCCACGCTGGTGAACTAAGCCCGTGTAGAACGCTGCAGCCAGGTTCAACACCAGCAGAGCACATGCAGCACAGCTCCTCCATGCACGCAGCTGCGCCAGAGACATCCCTGGGAGCATATTACAAAACAGTAGCACGAGCACTGCACGACTTTTCCCATAAAATGACTGTCTGGGTGCCAGTCCACACTGACATGTAGTTTCTTTTCACAAACGAAGACATTTATTTTTCATGATTTTACATACTTACCACAAAATATCATGCAAAAAGGTAAGACTGGATAGATGAACCGGAACTCCTTGTGGGCTAGAAAACTAAAAGAAAATTCAGTGTCCCAGCAGAGGTTCAGCAATAACAACACACACGTTTACTAATGTCCCAATGAATCCCCCCCCCCCCCCCCAAATGTCATCTGTTCCGTCGCACCTGTAAACCAGGAGGGTCCATATGATGGTGATGAGCAGCACGCGGTGTCTGGTGGAGGTCAGGGAACATCCGTGCAGGAAGACGGGGAGGTGAGGACCAATCACAGCCACGAAGCCCTGGGTGAGGTACCAGTGCCAGGGGTGCGTCCCGTAAAACTTGCCCACATTGTGAAAGATGTTAAACTTCAAGAAGTTCCACTGGACGAAGATCCACTGTGAACACAGACCTGAAGTACGTTTGTAATTCAACACTTTCACACAAACCGTCCTTGTCACCAGTAAGGTCTCAAAGCAGCTCAAAGCGTCACCTTGCCATAGAATATGCAGTCTATCAGTGCAGATGACACCAGTGCGGCGGCCCTGGAGAACCGATGATGGGAGAATTGTAAGTGGACGAAACACTTGAAACATAACATCCGTTTGAAGCGCAGGACTTACGCAACAGGAAGACCCTGATGGGTAATGAGCTTTAGCTTGTTCTCTGCCCTCCACAAATGATGAAAGAGCAGAGGAAGCCAAACAACCAAAGCTGTGGGACGAACCACCACAGCCCAGGACACCAGTGACAGGTACTTCCAGCTACTAAAGAACACAGCAGGAAAAAGTGGTTGGATGAAAAGGTGCGATAGGGAGAACGTCAACGATATTCTGACTCAGATTCCAAACTTTATTGTTTATCATTACATGACAGAAATTTGTCTTTGACGTGCTGCATCACATACAGCATCTCATTTACATACACAACATTCATCCCCTTTAAAATGCTTCGCTACTTATTAAGACAATTCATATCCATTAGAATAAAAGACTACGATGAACTAAGATGTTACATAACAAAAGCAGATGATAAAATGTCTTTCTAGAAAAAAGTAACTTTATGATTATTTTATTTGTTACACGTAGACTTCAATCAATTCGGTGTCAAATTATAAAGATGTTAGCATCACAAAGATGTTGGAAAACTGGAAGCTCGGTCATATTGAGGATTGTTGTGTAACCTTGTTGTGTAACCCTCTGTGGCCAAACAATGGACCTGACAGAAAAAGCAAAACACAAAACTATGACTAAACTGAACAGACCTGTTGTGCGTTTTGTCAGTACATAGAGGATAGTAGTAGAGAGCCAGAACTGTCAGGGTGGTCTCCATGCTGTTGGTGAGCGTGCGTGTGCAACAGTACCAGGTGAACCAGGAACACAGCTGACAGAAGAACTGGACAGACACACACACACACACGGTTAGAAAAACCAATTGGAGGAGAGCACCAACTATACCAGCAAAGAGATGTCCAGACTGGGAGAATGGAAGGCCAGTCATGCTCTCCTGGACACTCTAGTATCACCAGGGATTGAACTAGCAGTCACCCAGTAACGGCAGAGCACGTAGACCACTGAGCCACTCAGGAGCAGTGATATTAACACCAAATACTGAACCGCTACAACAGCTCTGACGTTTCATGCTTTATTAACACAGTTAACATGAAATATTTGCTGTATTAGCTATATCAACTTTCTCTGATTTAACAAACATCTTAACAAATATCAGATAAAAACACTGCCACAATTCTTTATGGAAATCGAACATAGACTCATCTCACTGTCCACTTAGCGACATCTGGACCTTCCGATCTCCGAACGAGGTGGTAGAGCTTCACATCGGCGAGTGCTGTGAGGAGCGCCTGTGCAACCCGCGGGAGCAGGATCTGCCAGACACATGGCAAAAGTAAAGCACCACTTCTGCTTTTGGAGCCGCACACCTCTGACTGTAATGGTTCCGTAAACTCACGGCCACTCACCAGCAGCTGGACTGTGTCGTAACGCAGCAGGTGCAGTATCTTATATATTACAGCAAAGAAGAGAGGGTAAGAGTAACCACGAATGCCCTCCCTCCACTCCCAGGACTCGTAGCCATACGTATTTAAAAAATGTCAAGGATTTGAAGAAAGTGATGGGAGCATATTTAAAGTAGCGTCAAAATTTCATGTATGGGCATGCCAGTTACATGGACGTAACCAAAACATGACTGAAGATACATTATATTTCTCAGGATATATATATATATATATATATATATATATATATATATATAATATATATATAATTTATATGTGTTATATATATGTATACATACTATGTAATGTGTCTAAAATCATGTTTTGAGATCAAATATATATAAATTGTTTTTTTAATTATTTGAGGATATTTGAAGACCATTCCATGGGAGATTTCAAGTGACTGCCAGTATTCATCTGGGACAAAGCTGGTCTGAACCAGCAGGCAGTTAACAAGGCGAAATATCACAGAAAAGACCGTGACACTGCCCCCGAAGAAACCTGCAAGAATCACATGACAATCTTTACTGCAGTTACACAACTTTAATACAGCAATAAGTAATTTTTTCCAATTATTCTTTTTCACATTATGAAACAACCATTATACTGACACCCATATATATATTTGACTCATCCGATTTTGAAATATTAGTACTGTGTTGTTTATAAATTAATATGAGGTTGTTTTCTTTGCATTATTTGTGGTCTGAGATTTCTGTAATTGTTTTGTTATTTAAACCATTAGTCATTTTCATGAAAAAAAACATGCTCTAAAATACAATATTTTTATCTGGAATTTGGAAGAAATGTTGCCAGTAGTTTATAGAATAAAACAGAATTGCTCAGCCTTGACAAAACCCATCAACTGTAAAACTACAGAAACTGATAATTTAAGCGTTTTACAATTATGACTGATTACAACTTGAGTAATTGAGGGTTAAGGGCCTTCCTACATTTATCTTTTGGCCCAACTACACGGGGGTAATTGTCATGCCTTAATCTGTATTGAGCCAACATGTTACAGGCGGGATCACTTCGACTGGGACGATTCCACTTAACATTAGCGCCTGCAAGCCTGTCTTCAAATATACTTATGTGTTGTCTGAATTAACAAGCAAACCACATCTCCACAAGCTGTTATTTCACTGAGCCCTTTTGTTTGTGTGTGTGTGTGTGTGTGTGTGTGTGTGTCTCACCAGTTATACCATCATTCGCTTTATCTTTGCTGTAAAGTTTCGACTTTCGTGTCCTGAGTTTAACGGGCTCAGAAGAGGTTGGCAGACCGAACAGGAATCGAGCACGAATCCTTTCCATAGCAGTCCCAGGCCGCTTCAAAATTCATGCCAACCCATTTCGCTGTGAAAAGAATTTGTATGTACTGCTAGATGCCGTATGATGTCCCTGAGTGCGTAACCTACTGCAGTTTGGGTTTTGAACAGCCATTACTTCCGTGTTTGGGTCGTGACGTCATTCAAAATGTATCGTCAGTAGAAAAGTCTTCGGTGGCTAGATATATATCATAAATGGTTACTAAATATAATTTTTTTTTAAATATAAATGTTAAATGTAAACTATTTTAAAATGGTAGCCTGTAAATATCATTGTTTACATTGCCTAACGTTTGTCTCTTGTGTGTTGCCGTACATATCCGCGACCTTCCGTCCTCACGAAGACGCACGTTTGGAGTTGGATCTGTAGCTGCTAAGAAAAGTCCAACCCTTCTTCAGTACTGGTGGTCGCCTGGAGCACACTAGGTAGGACTGCATAGAGGGATTGTGAATGCAGAAGTACTAGATGTTAAAGTGTAAAGAGGCTGTGTTTGCTTTACTAGCTAATTTCTCTGTAGCTACTACGTCCCAGGAGCATGGCAGCAGTCGTAACTGTTAGACGTTTAGCTGGCCTCCGTGGTCTCTTACCCGCATGCTTTTAACCATCTAAATCTGTCCTCTTTTCAGGACGCTTGGGACTAAACTGGATATTATTCCATAGTGGACTATAGAATAGTTTAAATTCAGCCATGTTTCCCAGGCGGATACCACTGAATCAGATCGCCTTTGCAACCCTGCTCGGGGTTGGAGGGGGTATTTATATCTACAAACCCGCGTTTGAGAATTTCAGAAAACCAACAAGTGAACCGTATGAGCAGGACATTCGGTCTGGAACTAAAGGACAGGATGTGGACGAACAAGGAAATATTGCCAAACAGGCAACTAGTGCTATGAACCCATCAACAGCTGCCAAATGAAGCCCATGACTGTTTTCGGAAGTCGCGGGGTGCCTTGGGGTTGCCGTTACTAGAACATTAGGTCGGTCACATTAACGTGTATATGTACATAATAGTTCTGTCCACTTTGTCAGCTTCTGAATAAAATATTTATTTTATGATTAAGTTTGACACAGTCATTTAGCTAAAGTATATCCAGAGCCACTCTAGTATAAACAGCCATCATTTTATATCCTGGCGACTTTTATTATAGTTTGTACACAATTTGACCAGCAGATGGCGTAATAGACTCACCTTTTATAAATTGCATCGAGAATGTAACGGGTGATGGCAACACCTTTTTCATGTTTTAACAATACAATGAGTTGTTTATTTTGTTTCTTATGTGAATAAACATTATGAAGAAAAACGAAAGCACACACAACGTGTTTAAAGGATAAGAAGTGAACAGTGCATGCATGCCGTTTGTTTTTACGCTGTGCTGCTGTCCGACATCCTGCGTGCAGGGAGGGGCTCGAGCCATTAAACGGGAAGTGTTTTCTTATCGATCCAGAATCACAAAGAATCTACACGCGCGGCATCAAATGCACGGGCGCGCGAGGCGGAGGAAACTTCATTTAGGAGAAAGTAGCCTGCAGTCCTTGTTTGATATTTACTTCCGAAGTGTCAGCAGTTTTGTTTTGGAGAACCAGTTCCCTCTGTAGTATCGGTCGACTAAGGTAACCGTCTGGTAAGTTAGTTCATTTCTTACGGATTGCTGGTTTGCAGATTTAGATTGTCCATTTTTGCAACTTTTTGCTGGTTTGAGGCCAACACCACTTTTATTTAAAGCCTCAAGACCTTATCTAAGCATATTTTATAGACAGACTGAGTTTACGCTACTAACGATTTTTTAAAAATAAAATACATAGAATATATAAACGTTGCATCTCTTTTCGGCTAATTTGTCATGGCTATAATTATAGACTAGCTTCTTTTGTCAAATTGATTAGTATATTGCGCAAAGATTTTGCAGTAGGTTCTTCGGCTACAGGTGTGTTACTTCGCTGAAGGGGATCATGTTTCCTCGGAAGACACGTGGCTCTCCCACTCTGTCTTGCCGTATGTTCCGAACTAGTTAGTATTTTACACGGGGCTCGAGCGGTTGGAGCCGAGACCCCTGCAGTTATTAAGCTTTCTTCAAGCCTGCGGTTATGTGACCCCCAACATTTCCCAGAGCTGGTCTCCACACTGTAGGCCCCGTTTCTTGTTCATGGAAAATTGAGATCACACGTGTATTAGACCATCACACGAAGATGTTAAAAAAGTTTAGATTTTATTTGTTATGAGAGCGCCCTGATTACAGATGTCGAATTCCACCAGCATCTCTCTTGTGCTTTAAAAGTCTGCAGTGCCGTGTTTTATGCATTTACATAAGTAATGGACTGTTACAAACTGCACTGTGTTTACCAGCTTATCAGTAGACTCGCTGTCGTGCGCCTGTTGGCCGCAGAACCTCGTTGTCTGCCTGCAGCACAGCAGTTAGGCTCAGATCTGTTGATCTTAATGATGGACCTTTCCTTGATCCTACGCTTAACTGTTCAGTCTCCTTCCCAGTTCTCAGCCTAGTCTGGTCACTTCTCTGCTCAGTGGTCAGTGTATTGGGAGACGTTTAACATGACCACACAGGGATTTCTCAAAGTGAAAACAGCGCTGTGCTGTTTTATACTGAATTTTGTAAACTGTGAGGGAGAGGAGTTTGTTGATCTAGTTTGTACTTTCAGTGTGCGAGTATGGATTATGATCCACAGTCCTGGGTTTGGGGCTGGGACAGGATGTCGGTGGTCACATGATGTGGGGCCCAGAGCACATGAGGACCAGCTGATGGGCATTAGAGGAGAGAGGTTCATGTGCCACAACCCAGGATGTTCTCCCCTGCCAAAAGAAATGCAGCCTCTATGGTTTTGTGGAAGCCACACCTTTCTTCCACTGGTCTAAGAACAGCCTTATCCTATGATGTAAATGATGATTTAGCTGAGGGACCTGATCCTGCATCTGTGTGAAAGGACACAAACAACTTGCAGTGGTTAGTGCAAATGTATCAGCAGTTAATGAAGGGGAAGCGTAAATAGTTTGTCTGTCACATGACCAATCAACAGATGCCCGTTCTTCAAAATTATTAAATAATGATGTTTTTGTAAATCTTTCAGACAGGACAAAGACTTAGTTGAAGCCTTTTGGGACAGCTTCAGTATGGCATTGACATATTTTGTTTAACAAAGTAGCTTCCTCTATAAGAACAGAACAGATGAGAATAGCACCTTTTGTTATTGCATTAAAGTTGCGGTGAGTAATACGCATCCTACTGCATTACTGCGTCTTTGCTGGTACACAAATAATGTTTATTTAACACTATTATTACATTAAGCCATTAATCAGTATGGTTTCTGTCCTGTGCAGTGCTCTGAATCACACCTAGTTGGCTAGTGTGCTAAAGCTACATTAGTTAAAGTTAAGCAGTATTTACATATGACCTGCCCCCGGTACCACCCCCCACATTAACGTGGGACCAGTCCCCCCCCACTGTCTCCGCCCAGAAGGAGTGATGACAGTCTCTGGCTGCTTTAGACATCCCGTTGCATCACAATGTCCATCTGGGGTTGGAAGGGAGACGATGACACACCGTTCTTGGCAGGGGAAAACGAGCCTGGTTTGTGACCGGGCCGCAGTATTTGTAACCTAGATGTAGTCTGCAACAAGTGTTTAAACAAAAGTGTTTCTGGAGCAGCTTTTGGGGATATGGTCATATTTTAAATACTTTGATATATGTGGCTGCAGTTTCTGAGGTTAAATTGTTTCTTTTCCTGATATGTTCTTGTCAACTAAAAATGACAAATGGTGTTCTTGACAACACCTGGTTCTTCTTTGGCTTTTTCCTCACATGCTGACTGAGTTCAGTCTTGTACTCAGATAAACCCTCTGTTTGGCCTCGCCAGGAAACCCCTTTAACCATTAGTACCTGTCGCTACACTCTAATGTTTGGGCTGTCGGGTTAGGATGTACCATGTGTCAAACCACCGTCGGCCGTGATGTCCTGTAGCAAATAAGAGCTTCACATAAGATGACTAGACTGGACGTATTGTCAGTTTTGTTTTTTGTACGGACGCTTCTAAGATGAATGCTTTTGCATTAATCTAAGTTGGCAGACTTATTTTCACATGTTTTAATTTTTAGCCCTTGTTTTAGTCTGACTCGCAGTACAAGGCAAGCAAGGCCAAGAGGTCAAAGGAATTAAGGACTATGTAACGTTTTATTTTTTAATTATTATTATTTTTTTTTTGTGTGAGCCCAACCCCCATATGTTACTACATGAATGATTATCATGTCTGCATTACCTTTAGTAATCTTTCAGATAGATTAGACAAGTCTGCTTTGGGTTTGCAGTGTAGACCAGATTGGCTCTTACTGGCCAAGCTGCTTGTAATCTGCATATTAATTGGCTGCAGAATTAGCAGTGCCACAGCAGCATGCCACGTTGGTTTCCAAACAAGAGGGGCAGTAAAGGGATTGGCTGTTTGAGCAATGCCACGGTGAGTACCGGTCTGCTTCAGCCTCGCTGGAACCACAGATGTGACCTCACGCTGATGTCAACACATGAATGGACCACTGCACTTGCGTCTGTTCCACTGGCACAGAAGTGATGATCGACCGCTGGTAGTCGGCAGTCAGACCAGCAGTCGGATTAGTCATGTCTAATGATCGACAGTTTGATGAGCCAACACCAATGACTGAAACATTAAATGGCGGTCACCGTCATCGGCTAAAGTCAGTACCAGTGATATACATTTATTTATCCAGGGCAGTTGAACCGGCTCAAGTGTAGCACACAAACAGGGAACTGCGTCAGAAGAGCAGTGAAGTAAGAACCAGAATACGGGTGAGGTCACGCTTACAGCCTAAATAAGATGCACTATAAATGATTTGCATTGTTTTACTATTCGTTCTGCAGTTTAACCCTAAACTAGGCTAATCCATATTCAGGAAAACCACTTTTAAATTTGGATTACGTTACAGTGCCAGTGCTAAAGCAGGATTATCCATCACTCCTCAGAAGAAAGTAAAAATGTACATGATCTAATTTTCTTGCTTGTGTTCCAAAGCGACGGCTCACAAACAAAAAGCTTCGTCTAGTTTCATTTTAGCGTTTATCGCTTCGATTTGCACTTGATTGTTGAAGAAACAAAATTGAATGTGCGATCATAATCGACGGTGACGTTTCCTTCCCGAGGAAGTGAAAAGTGAATTTCTCCCACCATTATCGTGATGTGCTGCAGGTTTTTTTTTTTTTTTTTTTTTTTTTTTTTTTTTTTTTTTTAAACCTTCATCAGCCTCCACAGAGTCCACAGATAACATGACTCATTAGTTCTTGATTGGCGGTGCTGACAGTTGTGCTGCGCTCTGACAGATGTTCACACTGTGCGCTTCCTCTCTTAGCACAACCTGCTGCACAAGCACAGAGCTGTGGTGGTGTTTGTCACTTAGCCAGTCTTGTATCAGTCTGAGTTGAATCCATTGGCCACTCACCCCTCTAGCAAATGCTGATCAGTTTTGTCCTCTTAACATCTTTGGTACACCATCAGGAGGGCATAGACACACCACTCCCCATTAATCACCAGTGAAGGAACCAGACTGGTGAATATGGATTTGGCTCCGGTCCTCAGTGAAACATAGTGAGCGAACGCACAAACCTGCTGCATGCCAAACTAGTCTGTAATGTGATTAATAACCGAAATCCTTCTTTTAGACAGAAGATGCGTTCTGAAGCTCAGGTCTCCCGGTGCTGTCCACTGCACTCTTAGACATTCCGGCTTCAGCTCCTCTAAAATGGAGCCTTGCACTCTCACTTTCCTTCTCCCTTCTGCCCCCTGTATGTTTTCCACATCACTTCCCTGATTGCGATGGAATTCCCAGGAGGAAAACCATTCGATTCTGTCCTTAGTTACACTGTGGTGCAGGTAAACCTGTGACTCGCTTCACATATTGATTTCAGTTAAGCCAATTCAACAGATAAACCTTACCGATCGTTACTGAACTTTATTGTTTGGTTTCAGGGCATATATTTCAATTATGGAACTGCGTTCAGTTTATTCCCTTAAAAGTCTGAGTTGAATTGGAGAATAGTAGCATTCTAAAACCACTTTCAAATTGTGTGTGTGTGTGTGTCTTTATTTGACCTCAGCCTCTAATCAGATTATGGTCGTAAGCAGGTTAGCAGTGCTGGGAGGTTATAATGCAAGGTTTGTGTGAGTTCCCATTCCTGCCATAGTCATCTGACTGTTCCTCGTGGCTCCTGCTCTTTGTGTGAGGCCTGCTGCCACTTTATGCGAACACTGTGTGAGCTCTCCTGCGTTGCCGAGGTTTCGGAGCCATACCTGTGCTTGTCCAGGCAAGAGCCTGAGGGTGTGAGATCCAACAGCTCCCAGTTGTTTGTCAGGTAAACTGATATTATCTGTGATCACCTGTCTGAGCCACTGAACCCTGAGATGCCCTCACACACAGTGTCTTGTAGAGACTCGAAACCTGTTCAAAACAAGCAATGTAGCTGTTTTTTTTTATTTTTAAATTAGAGAGAGAGAGAGAGAGAGAGAGAGAGAGAGAGAGAGAGAGAGAGAGAGAAAAAAAATTTTTAAAGTTGTAATCTGGAGTGCTGGACCTTAAGACTCCAGGCTCATCAGGACTTTTCTTTATGAATGATCTCTCTGTGGTTTTGGTCAAAATTCTAGTCCTGTTGCGTGATCCCAGTGTTCTGCATTGCAGGTGGTAATTCAACACCTGAGATTTAACTGGAATTTTTTTTTTGGGAGGTGCAGGCAGGCTGTGGTGCTGGTGAAAGCTCACATTCTTGTTTTACTCCTCATGAAGAAAGCCGTTTCTATGGGATTTTAAATGGTGTGCTCGTTAAATCTACACAGTTACAGTAACATCACCAGTCCTGCAGACAGTCTCCTGACTGCAATCAAGCGCAGGGGGCGTCTGTCCTTCTGCATGGGTCTTCCCGGCTCAGCTCCTGCTGCGGAGACAGAGGGGTGCTCCAGAGTGGGGAACGTGACCTGTGAATGGGAATCGCCTCACGCGGTCAAGAAATGCAGATAAACGGCTTTCTCAAATGTCTGAAATGTTCTTTCTGTGCAGATCGGGAGGTTCTGTTTCCTGTTACTGTGTCATGTTCACGCTAATTAGATGACTGAGGGGCGGTGCTTCCTTGCTCTTTCATGTTGTTTTGTCCTTTTGTATACGTTTGCAACAAAGTGAAGAAATGAAGTCTTCATTCCATGGAATTGTTTTTGATTAGATTAAATTAAATTAAATTAAAACTGCATTCCATGGAGTTGTTTTTGATTAAATTAAGTGAAATTAGATTAAAACTGCATTCCATCAAATCGGTTTTAATTGAGTCCAGTTGGCCATGTTGCTCGTAGCCAGACATGGTGCTGCAGTTACCACATAACAAAACATTGTCCATTTCATTGTACACTGGGGACTTTTTTCTTAGTATGAATGAATTTTATAGTCTTTTAGTTGTAACATCTTTAAACCAGAATAGTGAGCTGTTCCTGGCCAGACAGGCAGAACCGTCAGAGTTCCTCCATCCAGCCATCCAGGAGATCACTGCAGAACAATTTTGTGTTCCATAAAGATGCAAATTGTTTCCATGCAAAGATAATGAAATTGTTTTTCTTAACATTCATAAAGGCTGTAGTGAGTTTTTGTGTAGACCAAATAACAAAACCATACAATAATGTTTAAAAAGGAGGTACAATGATTACAGGATTGTGTGTGTGTGTGTGTGTGTGTGTGTGTGTGTGTGTGTGTGTGTGTGTGTGTGTGTGTGTGTGTTAGGTCAAGCAGCTCTCACTATGTCTGATGGGGACTATGATTACCTCATCAAGTTCCTGGCTCTGGGGGACTCTGGGGTGGGAAAGACCAGCTTCCTGTACCAGTACACAGATGGCAAGTTCAACTCCAAGTTCATCACCACGGTGGGCATAGACTTCAGAGAAAAGCGTGTGGTGAGTGTCTGCAAGCTCAGATTAACAGAGTTTTCTGTAAACCAAAAATAAGGCAAGTATTCTGGCTGTTGGTGGATCTAGTTGGTGTATGGTGTTGTTGAATAGTTCCACATGATTAGAACACCTCTGAAACACCACTAGACCATAAAATCAGTTCTTCCAGGTGCTTTCCAGAGGGTCCTGGAGTGCACACTTGTTCCCTCTGCTTCAGGCGTGGGAGCTGCACTGGGAAGGAACAGTTCAGACACGCACAGCAGCTTTGTTTGGTCCACGCCAACATCCTTTCCGTTCACGCTTTAGCTAACAGGCACCTGTTAAACCCAGGAGGAGGCCCTGTTCGCTGGGCCCCTGAGACACCGTCATGTGCTTTTAAAGCGAAGAAACTGGAAATGCTTTTGAGTCAGAAGAACCGAACAGAACAGAGAAGAACAGTGAGATTGCACTCTGAATCCGACCATGATGCTTCCTAGTTCAGGAGCCATGCTGCAGTACTGATTAGAGCACTCTTAGAATGTGGGGAAAATGCTGATTTATTAGAGCATTCTTCAAATGTGAGGAAACGCACTGTAAGCAGATTCTATGTTGGAATTTGAGCTGGGCTGGTAGAGCTGGTGTGGACTGAATGCTACTTCAGTCCAGTCCCTTTGTTTATGCCTGGAATTGTTTCAGTTAAAACACAAGGCCTGATTTTACAGTGGTGTCCTGAAACAAAACCGTGGTATACCCAAACACCTTTAAATATCTAAATCTGAGACATTTTAAAATGCACCCATGAATGACGGTTTGCCTTTTTCAGCCTTGTATGATAGGTTTCAGTGCACCAAAAAAGAAAAGAAAAGGGCAATAAAAAAAAATGTTTGGGTCCACTCCCACAAAGCATGAGCAATTCTTCTGAGAGCCAAGTTCCCTCCCAGAGAACAAACAGACTGGTCCCATAACTCAAACAGCAGCACGAGACATTTGGAGCGAGGTGGACTTAATTCTGCAGTCCATCATGTTTCGGACACTTTTAAAAGCTTGTGTTCAGAAGGACTTCGATACAATCCAAATAAAACCCCAAATCATGGCAGCACACATAATGGATCATTACTGGAGAGTGGGTCTACATTCTTTTACATCCTGGGTAGTTAACGTTGTCTGAGCAGGAGAAGAATGGTGCAGTAAATTTGTAGAGATTATTGAAGTAGTAGCATTTACAGCACTGTGGTCCACCAGAGATTTTGAACTGAATTAAGAGATGATTATACTGATTTGTTGCTGCCAGGTTTGAATAATTGTTCACCATTTATAAATGTTTATGACAAACTGTTCTTTCAAGACCTAAAGTAGACAGTTGCCTCTGTGCTGTTGCTGTTGCAAGGTTCACAGCTCACACAAAATGTCCTTCAGGTCTACAAATCCAACAGTACTGATGGTACAACAGTGAGGGGCCAGAGGATTCACATTCAGCTGTGGGACACAGCAGGCCAAGAAAGGTGAGAACATTAACAGAGACATGAATATTTTTAATTTGTTGGATTAAAATTGAGGACTCTCAAAATGGCCAGCAGGTAGATCAGGGAAGCCCCAATCTGGAGAGCTTGCATTATGTAGTTCCAACCCTACTCTCTCCACGCCTGGTCACAGCCCCACCCTTAACCATGCCTGGCTCTAATATTTATATTGTCATAAGGTCTTGAATCACTGAGTCTGATGGGAATAGGGTTGGATTGTTACATTCTGAGGGTGATGCACCTCCAGAAGGTAAAGCAGTTACTCAACATTGAACCTGGCAGTCACTGGGTTTGTGAAATGTTCCAGTCTGCATTTGTAGATGTGCTGAGATGTTTCTAGAATGTTCTCCCTTAATCACAGTGGTTTATTTGGCTTTACACTTCCTGAAATATTCTCAGGCAACCTGCTAATCATCAGAATGCTCCAGAATGTTTCATAATGCAACATAGGTGTGGGCCCAGGTCTGTGGGAGTTATGAGGTGTGTGTGTGTGTGTGTGTGTAAGTTATGTGGTTCTGACTGCTGTTGCAGGTTCAGGAGTTTGACGACGGCATTCTTCAGAGACGCTATGGGCTTCCTGCTGCTCTTTGACCTGACTAACGAGCAGAGCTTCCTCAACGTTAGGAACTGGATGAGTGCGTATACCAAAGCATCTCCAGTTCCAGGAGATCCAAACTCCCATTAGACATGCACCACCTTCCTCATACTGTATCGTGTACATATTAATCCTGAAGGCGATTACGCATGTAGAACGTGTTTTGGTCAGTACAGCCGACGAGTTGAAGACTGAACAGCTATACCAGCTTCTCTGTAGTTCTGACAGGCGCAGTGCTTCAGTAGCCTGGAGTTCAGTACCCGTGTTCTTGTTTTCAGTCGTTTCCTTCGCCGTGTCTGTGCAGGTCAGTTGCAGATGCACGCATACTGTGAGAACCCTGACATTGTGCTGTGCGGGAACAAGTGCGACCTGGAGGACCAAAGGGCCGTCAGGGAAGAGGAAGCTCGAGAGTTGGCCGCGAAATACGGGTGAGAATGGATACAGGTTAAGGCAGCGCAAACGCATCTAATGGGCAACTGTTAACATTATGTATCTGCAATGTAAATATGAAGGAATCCATCAGACTCGCAGACTAATTCACTGGAAATATACATCAGGTAACTGTTATTTGCCCATGTAGTTAGGTGCTTATGACCAAAGTCAAATAGAAAATTAGACAATGCCTCCAACCAGACAAACATCAGTGCAACTTGGAGCACAGGAACGTTGTTACCAGTTTTACTGCTACTAGCATGCTAGCGCCATTGCCTTCTGAGAGCAGACCCTTGGGGTTGCTTTGGAGACGTGTTGCCTGACTGTAGTTTGCTTAGAGGGCAGAGGCTTTAGTGTGTTTGTTCAAGCCATGGCAAGCTAATCTCATGAAACTTTAAAATGGCAATATTTACCAAGCTAATGTGAGGTGTCTTCATCTTAGCTGTGCACTTGGAAATGGAAACCTGCGTGCCATATTTTGGCTGTGTTGTTTTCCAGTGGAATATCTGTATATTTTTGGAAAAGAACAGTGGATGTGTTTAGTAAAACTGTTACTTGGAGAGGTTAATGTGAACACATTTCCAGGTACCTGCAAATCAAATGTGTTTTTAAATGGTTTTCCCTGCCACTGCTAACGAATATCACATTAACACAAAAACAGAAGCCGACATACACATGCATATTTGCTGTTGGACCAGTGGCGTTGATCACCTGCTAATGTGCTAGACGTTTGAAAAGTGAAAACACTAAGGACTGTATATAGCAAATTGACTAATGAATATAATGAAAATTCCATCTACAGGAATGTAGATTTACATATTCATATCTGGCCAGGGATACGATTTACATATTCATATCGGGGGATGTTTTTTTTTTCTTTTCTGTGTAGTCAACAAAAGTGTCTTGATCTCAGTTGTTTTGTATTCTTTATCATAGTCTCTCTCTCTCTGCATGTCTGCCTCTGCCATTTCTCTCTCTCAGCAGTTTTTCACTGTCATAGTTAGTTAATTGCTGCCTTGGGGTATGTGACTCAAGAATGCTAACCCTTTTTTTTACACTTGCTGTTTGCTTTAGTAGGAGGAAGTAGTGCCCCACCTCTCTCTCTCCTCATAAAATGACTAAGAAATGTGATTTAAAAAGAAATGCTAAGGTTGGTCAACATTTGAACTGCAGTTATAGTAACAAAAAAGGTGTAGATGATGGTTGAGCCAGGCATTGAGAAACACTGCGGTTGTTGGGCCACACCACTCTCCTGTTTTTCTTTCCCCTTTCCCCCCATGCACGTCTGGATGACTCCCTACCACCTAACCCCTTCATCCTTCCTCTCAGGATCCCATACTTCGAGACGAGCGCCGCCAACGGCGAGAATGTGGGTCGCGCAGTCGAGGTTCTGCTGGATCTGATCATGAAACGGATGGAGCGGTGTGTGGACCGGTCCTGGATCCCCGACGGCACCTTGCGCTCCAACGGCCACAGCGGGAGTGAAATGGTTGAACCGCCGACACAGGACAAGAGCAAGTGCTCCTGCTAGTGGCCACCCGCTGCCACTGCAGCCTGTCATTCTGTTAGTGACCACTTGGTACAACCACCACACTCTGCATACACCACTCTGATAGCACGTAAGACAAACGCAAGTGCCTGTGAATAATGTCTTAAAGAAATGGTCTTAAAAATACTGCAATTGGACATGCATTTTCCAAAATTATTTAATCGTTAGGATCTTTAAGTATTTGAGAGATATTTGCCGTGTACCACCTTAAAATGAGGCCTTCGGGTAAGTCGCACTCTCCGTTTACTGACGATCTGTGTCACTAGGTCATATCCTATCACTCAGGCTTTGATTCCCTGAATCTGTTACCATGTGCTAAAGTTCTTACTGCATTCACCCTCATAAACAGTAATGCCACTGGCATGTTAATGCCCTGATCAGTGCCTGGTCTGTGTGGGGATCTGGAGTGTAACTGTGTGGATGAGTTTAATATATATATTTGGATGGATGATAAGGTGAGCAGTTGCAGAAGGGGGCGAGAGAGCAGGTGTGATAGTGCTTTATAAAAAACACGATACACCAGATTTCTGGGATAGATTCATTCAAGCTTTAGTCCACGTCTGTGGAGATTCTGCACTGAAAATAATTTCAGAGGCAGAACTCCGAACAGTGCTTTCCTGGAAACCTCGCATTGCGTGGATTTTAAATGGTAAGATTGGTTAGGAGACGTTCATTCTTTATCGTAGTCATTTTAGTGCCTTTCATGTGCAATTCCGAGTTTCTCTCTTGCACTCACTATGTCCATCGCAGACAAGCTAGAAGATCCATGATCCATTTTCCTATTCCTGTGTATTCCCAGGAATCTCCTGTAATGGATAACATCATTCAGTGCTTTTTACTGCTGTGATGGACACATTTCAACTCGTCACTTTTTTTTTTCTTTTTTTCTTTTTTTTTTTTTTTTTTAAACCTTATTGTACTATTCTATTCTATGGCCTGGGCACATTTAAATCATTACATTACATTTAGTAGATGATTTGTTGTATAGTAAATGTTTAGTGATGTCTCACTCTTGGGCACTTGCTGTGCACCTGTTCTGTTTGAACAGACTGGCCCACTAACTCAACAGTGTTTCTTTGCTTGATGCTCTACACCAGCACTTCACTGCAAATTAGATTCCCTGAACCCAGCTCACTTAGTTCAGCTCAAGGCAAATCGGGCGTGTGGGCACAGAGATGTTTCTAAACCAGGCTGCCCAGTGTCCGCTGTAAGTTTCACTTCTGCTGTAATGGAACAAATTGCTACACATTTAAGTTTAGATGTATTGGACAGAATTATCCACAAATGTTTGTGTTTTATCACGCAAAGGTTATTTTCAGTGTCATGACCCAGTTTGTTTGATTGCAATATGGAGTCTTGTATTTTAGACCTTATAGTTTGAATGTTAACTGTAAGACCAGACTTGCCTCTAGACTGTAAAATGCCTTTACTGAATTTGTGGTAATGATGAAAGTGTGAGTGAATGTTATTGAATTACTTCCCTTAATACAAACTACTTGATAGTATACTCAAGACAGGGACACCAATGTACCTCAAGTGTCTAACCTAATGCCATAATTTTAACACTGCATCCATGCCAAACACTCTCTATGCCAAATATGGATCCACAATCTATGTTTCAGAAAATAAATATATTTTATTATTTATTAAAATGGCTTCACAAAAAAGGTATCGTGTGTGTGTGTGACTCGTTCCTTAGACATTTCGCATGTTGCAATGTTTTAGCTTGAGATGAAAATAAAATACAGCTTCAACTTTTAGCCGCACGAGGGCGCCCTACTATTGGAAAGCGTATTTTCGTTGCGTAAGAGAAAATGTGGGTAGCCCTTTCTTTTACATGCCAAAGTAAACGGTTGAAAGTTTGCTAAATAGACAGAGCGGAAGATGGTTTTCTTCAAATGTGCAGGGACGGGGCAGGGGGAGATATCCGACATCCGGAATGACCGTGGAGTAACACCGTGCGCTTGTGTAATTGAATACCAACTCGTTACATCCGTTTCCTAATTCCCGGGAAGAAGAGGAACAGAGAACACGCAGGCTTTAAGGCGGCGCCATGGCCGCCGTGTTGCAGCCCTGTTAGTGAGTCTAACCTCCTCGCCTGTACGGGCGCGAGGACGTGCGCGCGGAAAACGCGCTCGTGGAACGAGGGCGTGGGTTTTGTGGACTGAAGCTAAAGCTCGCGGAACATGCACACGCGATGTCCTGGCGTTAAAAAAAAGTCTAGTTGTTATGGAAACCTCCTCTCGTAGGTGTTTCGTTCCTTAAAGTTAAGCTGTTGGGGGCGGACACAGCAGCCCTAAATCTTTTCACACTTCCATGTGCATTATTCACTGTTACAAGTGTCACTAGTGTTTCTTACTTTACCTTATTCGCTATTCCCTTTTGTATCCAAATGTAGAACATCAATAATGCATAGATCGTGCGGGAGGCCCTGAATCGGGTCTAGGAGAAAATGCTGGGTGTTGACATAGAGGGTTAATCACTCGGCACTGCATCGTTATAATGTTGAGTCCCATTGAATTACTCCGTGTGTGAGGTGTTGACCCTGAAGGAGGAACATAAAAAAGTAAAGAAAGTTTCAATGTCTGTTACAAACGTTTATTGCTATACATTAAATCACATTGGCTTGTTCATTTGAAAT
>NC_137502.1:27137055-27237055 GCF_041902795.1 Electrophorus electricus
ACCACTGGAACAATCTTGGTGTAAACCCTCCACAATCTCTCTGTTTCTTCTTTTATTCCCTGGTACATGTTCATCTTCCTTCCTTTAGATGTTTTTATCCCCACATGTATTTATTTATTTATTTATTTATTTATTTATTTATTTATTTATTTATTTATTTATTTATCTATTTATTTATTTATTATACCACTGCTGTTTTCTGTATCTTATTTACTATAACACTTTCTGGTTGGTTCTCCACTACCTCAGCCTTGTTGTTCTCCAACACTCTCTGTGGCTTCTCCCATATGGACTTGGGGGTGTCCTCTATATATATAGGACATATAGCTAGAATTAGTGAGCTAGGATCAGTCTTCTCTTATTAAACTTTTACCATTACTGCAAAACAGGACACTACTTGTCCTGGATCAGCATAACAAGGGCAGCTTTGCAAACACCATTTTAATTGGCCATGTGGAGACAGTATAGGTTTCACTGGCCAAAGAGAGTCTGTCTCAGCTAAGGTTTAGTCACACACACCCCTCAGCACCGCAGCAGGAGAATCAAAATAAATTGAAGAAATAAACTGAATAAATTATAACTTCTCCAAAATGATCTGTTTGGTCTGGACAGATTCATACTATACAACATTACCCCAGAGGACCATAACCAGATCACAATTTTAAATAGGTCTACACTGTGGAAACGTGATTGTGATTTTAAATAGGTCCATACTGTGTTAATGTGATTGTGATTTTAAATTGGTCTGTGCTGTGTTCATGTGATTGCTGACTGTGTGTACTAGACCCATTTCCAATCTCCTTAATGTTTGTCAACATTTGATTGCTCCATTGTTTTTACCATTCCACAGTAGCTATTTAATTGATATACTGCTGAAATTACATGTCAGTTCACTGTCTGATAGAATAGACTAATATGAGTAAAACAAAGCTGCCCATAGTAGCTGGCACGTGTTTAGACACCACAACTGCGCTGAGTTAAGGTGAGGAACCATCATGTCACTGCCGATGGATAATCTTGGGCTGCAAAATGTTTCCACGTAAGAGGCTACCTGTAGTGTACCTGTAGTGTACCTGTAGTCTACCTGTAGTGTATCTGTAGTGTACCTGCAGTCTACCTGCAGTGTACCTGTAGTCTACCTGTAGTGTATCTGTAGTCTACCTGCAGTCTACATTTACATTTACATTGACTGTATTTAGCTTTTATCCAAAGTGACTTACAATTATGACTGAATACAACCTGAATAATTGAGGGTTAAGGGTCTTGCTCAGGAGCCCAAGTTTACCTGTAATCTACCTGCGGTCTGCATGTAGTGTACCTGTAGTCTACCTGCAGTCTACCTGTAGCCTATGTGTAGTGTAAGCTACCTGAAGTCTACATATAGAGTACCTGCAGTTTACCTGCAGTCTACCTGTAGTGTACCTGTAGTCTATGTGTATTGTACCTGTAGTGTACCTGTAGCCTATGTGTATTGTACATGTAGTCTACATGTAGTGTACCTGTAGTCTACATGTAATGTACCTGTAGTCTACGTGTAGTGTACCTGTAGTGGTCTACGTGTAGTGTAGTCTACCTGCTGCTGCCATGCCACAAAACGTCACTGCGTGTGCAATAAAATTCATATCTGGAAACATATGAGGAAAAAACAAACCCTAATTCTAGTGTGGACCTTGGTGTCCCTGTTAACTGTCCCTAAATGGAGCTGCCTGTGCTTACATCACTGTGTAACTTAAGCCTCAGGTGTAATAAGTAACCTCCGGTGTAAAGAGTAACCTCAGGTGTAATGAGTAACCTCAGGTGTAATGAGCAACCTCATGCAAAATGAGTAACCTCAGGCATAATCAGTAACCTCCGGTGTAAAGAGTAACCTCAGGTGTAATGAGTAACCTCAGGTGTAATGAGCAACCTCATGCAAAATGAGTAACCTCAGGCATAATCAGTAACCTCCGGTGTAAAGAGTAACCTCAGGTGTAATGAGTAACCTCAGGTGTAATGAGCAACCTCAGGCAAAATGAGTAACCTCAGGCATAATCAGTAACCTCCGGTGTAAAGAGTAACCTCAGGTGTAAGGAGTAACCTCGGGTGTAATGAGCAACCTCAGGCAAAATGAGTAACCTCAGGCATAATCAATAACCTCAAGTGTAATCAGTAACCTCAGGTGTAATGAGTAACCTCAGGTGTAACCTCATTTTCTTAAACAATCAAAACAATGCCAGTAAATTGGAAAAGTGGTTAATCCGAGAAACACCCTGGTGTTTCATTTCTTTTCCATGACTGGTGTTCTTACTCTTGCTTAAAGCAGTGCATTAATGATTATTTTGTGAGTATAATAGTTTGCCATGGGACGTAACAAAACTCATATATAGATAATAAGTTTGAACTTACACAAGACTTGTGTGTAGTCAGACCATGTGAATGTGTCATTTATTTTATGACTCATGAACAATCTGAGACTGGTTCCTATTTACATGTGTAGCATGGATCACACACTCCCTGTGATTGGTTTGATTTTGTGTCCACGTTTTCTAAATGAATGATAGTGGACGCACTGTAACGCACGACTACCCCACTTCACTTTAGCAGCCATTCAGCACGGAGGCCCAGTACATCTTTTGTTCATTACTGCTGCAGTACTGGACATTATATTGCAAAAGTCTGTGGTATGAGGCATTAATCAAATGAGCATTCTATAAATCAGACAGCTGTCTGCATGGTTTGCGAGCACACAAAGACCATTGCTAAAGTCCACCCAGGCAAAGCTGCAAAAGGATGAGTGTCTTGGGGAGAGAGAGGGAGAGAGAGAGCGAGAGAGAGAGAGATCAGTAAAGCTGCAGAACGATGGGTGTCTTGGGGAGAGAGAGAGAGAGAGCGAGAGAGAGAGATCAGTAAAGCTGCAGAAGGATGGGTGTCTTGGGGAGAGAGAGCGAGAGCGAGAGAGAGAGATCAGTAAAGCTGCAGAACGATGGGTGTCTTGGGGAGAGAGAGAGAGAGCGAGAGAGAGAGAGATCAGTAAAGCTGCAGAACGATGGGTGTCTTGGGGAGAGAGAGAGAGAGCGAGAGAGAGAGATCAGTAAAGCTGCAGAACGATGGGTGTCTTGGGGAGAGAGAGAGAGAGCGAGAGAGAGAGATCAGTAAAGCTGCAGAACGATGGGTGTCTTGGGGAGAGAGAGAGAGAGCGAGAGAGAGATCAGTAAAGCTGCAGAACGATGGGTGTCTTGGGGAGAGAGAGAGAGAGCGAGAGAGAGATCAGTAAAGCTGCAGAACGATGGGTGTCTTGGGGAGAGAGAGAGAGAGCGAGAGAGAGATCAGTAAAGCTGCAGAACGATGGGTGTCTTGGGGAGAGCGAGAGAGAGCGAGAGAGAGATCAGTAAAGCTGCAGAACGATGGGTGTCTTGGGGAGAGAGAGAGAGCGAGAGAGAGATCAGTAAAGCTGCAGAACGATGGGTGTCTTGGGGAGAGAGAGAGAGAGCGAGAGAGAGATCAGTAAAGCTGCAGAACGATGGGTGTCTTGGGAGAGAGAGAGAGAGCGAGAGAGAGAGATCAGTAAAGCTGCAGAACAATGGGTGTCTTGGGGAGAGAGAGAGAGAGCGAGAGAGAGATCAGTAAAGCTGCAGAACGATGGGTGTATTGGGGAGAGAGAGAGAGAGCGAGAGAGAGATCAGTAAAACTGCAGAACGATGGGTGTCTTGGGGAGAGAGAGAGAGAGCGAGAGAGAGAGATCAGTAAAGCTGCAGAACGATGGGTGTCTTGGGGAACACTCATCTGCTTACCTTGTTCTCTTTCTCCGAGGTATCTACCAACACCTGCATCAAGATATCGCTGTGTGAAAATGCGTGTGGGGGGCGAGAGAGAGAGACAGATAGGGAGAGACGGAGAGAGAGCTTGACAGAGGATTTAACTCATCTCCCTTACTATCCCTGGTGGTGTCAGGCAGAAAGGATCTGAATGCAGCCTTTTTAACGTGTACACTATGAGGTATTTTTAACATGTACTCTTTGAGGTATTTTAACCTATATTATTTGAGGAATATTTAAGATGTACTCTGAGGTATTTTTTAACGAGGACTCTGTGAGGTATTTTGCATGAGGCTGTGTCTCATGAAAGCTCTTGCAGCTAGTACCAAGGGGAAAAAAACTATAAAATATCAACTATAAACAGTAGAATTTGCCACATAATTCAAAATGTTTTATAAAAAAATATTCCAATAAAAATAATAAATAATAAAATAACAACATTCATTATCTCAAAAATATAAACATCGCATGTTGATAAAGTTACCCCACATGTTCCTTTGTCACTAGCCCTTTTACTTCACTGCCTACAGCATGGGTATATAACTGAGGTGGTTAAGTCATGTAGATGTGCCAAGGTTTTCATTACTGCTGTAATGCAAATCTGGTTGGTTGTGTGTGTGTGTGTGTGTGTGTGTGTATGTGTGTGTGTGTGTGTGAGATGCAGTAGGGTTAAGGTGTGTATTTGTATGGATTAGCCCTGCTGGGAAGGCCTGGCTCAGTATGAGAGTGAGGAGAGAACCTGTTTAGAGTCTGATCTCAGAAAAGAAAATCTCTTGGGATTTGTTGTTCCTAGTTTGTAAGGGCTGTATCTTTCTCCCTCCACAGTTTGTGTTGCTTGAATGTGGGGTCACGTCTGAACTGCCCCCACATCTTCTTTCCTTGTCTTGTCTTGTTCTCTCCTGTCATCTGATCTCCTCCCTTAGATGCCGTTGCCACCCAACAGCTGGGTCTCTCCCCTGCTGTCTCTGCTCTGCTGTGTCTCTCTGGTAAGTTAGTCAGTCACTTAGTTGCCATATAATGACAGTTGTTTACTTACACACCATGGTGCTACACCTGTGACCTAACATTTCATTTACAGTACCTACAACATATACTGGAGTGGCATGTGTGGTCCAGAACTAATCATCAATTATCAGTGCCTGACCTCATTAAAGCTCTCGGGAATGCTATAGCCCTCACAGCAATGCTCCACCAATCAGTGTAAAATCTCCCAGAAGAGTAGAGGCAGTGACTGCAGCACAGGGGACAATCCAAGGAGGCTCAGTGGTGAGAATGAAGGAACTAAAACTAGTGACAACAGCGTAGAGCAGTGGTGCTGAACCTGTGGGTCGCCAAGAGTTAAGGATAGATGGATGAGTTAAGGATAGATGGATGAGTTAAGGGTAGATGGATGAGTTAAGGATAGATGGATGAGTTAAGGATAGATGGATGAGTTAAGGGTAGATAGATGAGTTAAGGGTAGATGGATGAGTTAAGGGTAGATGGATGAGTTAACGATAGATGGATGAGTTAAGGGTAGATAGATGAGTTAAGGATAGATAGATGAGTTAAGGGTAGATGGATGAGTTAAGGGTAGATGGATGAGTTAAGGATAGATGGATGAGTTAAGGGTAGATGTATGAGTTAAGGATAGATAGATGAGTTAAGGGTAGATGGATAAGTTCACCATAGATGGATGAGTTAAGGGTAGATGGATGAGTTAAGGGTAGATGTATGAGTTAAGGGTAGATAGATGAGTTAAGGATAGATGAATGAGTTAAGGGTAGATGTATGAGTTAAGGATAGATAGATGAGTTAAGGATAGATGGATGAGTTAAGGGTAGATAGATGAGTTAAGGGTAGATGTATGAGTTAAGGATAGATGGATGAGTTAAGGGTAGATGTATGAGTTAAGGGTAGATGTATGAGTTAAGGATAGATAGATGAGTTAAGGGTAGATGGATGAGTTAAGGGTAGATGGATGAGTTAAGGATAGATGGATGAGTTAAGGGTAGATGTATGAGTTAAGGATAGATAGATGAGTTAAGGGTAGATGGATAAGTTCACCACAGATGGATGAGTTAAGGGTAGATGGATGAGTTAACTCATCTATCTATGGTTATATCATCTATTGTTAACTCATCTATGGTTAACTCATCCAGTGGATAGAAAGGCCAGTAACAGACGTCTTACCTGATATAAGAAATAATCAAAAGGAGGTGCAGACTGGGATGACAGTTTTACAGGGGGTTGGTTTTTGTCATTTACGTTTACATTTACGGCATTTAGCAGACGCTCTTATCCAGAGCGACATACAAAAGTGCTTTGTCATTTACTCATAGAATATATCCAAGTACAGTATAGTAGGTTAGAATTAAACGTACCAATTAACTAGAATACTGTAGACTACAGGGATGAATGCTGATACCTAGAAGTGCAAAATGCATAAGGTCTATCTTAAACAATGATAAGTGCTATAAACAATAAGTGCTAGAGTTTGTTAAAAAGCATAAATAACGCCCTACAATAAGTACTACCGGGGGGATAGAATCCCCTCACATGCCCCTCTAATCGAGCCCTAATCATCAGGAGGGCGAGGGCAAGACCGTGCGAGGAGAGGGAATTACGCACCTACCTTTCTATTGATCTGAAGTTTGATGTTTGGACTACAAATCATGCATATGAAAGAGTACACATGTGCACGCATGCATGCACACACACACACACACACACACACACACACACACACAAACACAAGAAGCACTAGTTAGAAGTCACCCCTCCTAAATCAGGGCTCAGGTCTGTCCCTCTGGGATTCATTGTCCCACAGAGTTTAGTCCTAACCCCGCACCCTGTCCTAACCTACAGAAGAGAAGGCGGAAAAATGGTTTTGTGCAAGTACAAGGGGACAATTTTGACCAGCACCTGAACATGATGCAGCCTTTGGATGATCTGCTGTGCACGGTTTATTGCCACATCATCTGAAACAAAGCTAGCACCTATAACAATGCCACTGAGTAGTATATGACGCGATCGGGGCCTCATAAAAGGCAGTCGTACATCATCTGAGTGGACGTTTTAATTAGGGCTGTCCCCTTGTCCTGCTGCTTCGAATCTGTATTGATCATCATTCCCGAGAAAGTGGTTTGGGTGACCTTCCTGGTATACACAGATCGCATGGTTTATTTATTGATTTATTTTTGGTGCTGTCACTGTAGGCTGCATTTTTAGAACCCAAACTGTTTTGCGCTTCCTGAGCGCAGTAATTGCTCTGAGTGATTGTAGTTAAGACGTAATTGTAGTAATTGTGGCTAAGACCACATAACTTCATGTCCATGTGATGTCGAGCGTGACCTCCATGCAACTGCTGCTGTTCTGTTTATGAATGTGTGCTATGTTATCCAGTGTAATTAACATGTAACACAGGATTACCTCAGTAAGCCAATGGGACCTGAATTATGTTTTATGGTTCTATCTTCATAATTCATTCAAGTCTCACAGTGCCTGTGTGTGAATGTCAGGTCAAGATGTTTTATCATCTATGAAAGAAAAAGATGCTGTTGTTTCAGTTGAAATAACAAAATAAAATAAAATAAAATACTGGCTTAGCAATAACTGTCTAATAATTCATGTATCAAACAGAGCTTGTGTAAGAGGAAACCCAGTGAGCATGTTTCAAAGTACCATGATGCATCACGTCTTGGCTCAGGAACTGGTGTTCCACACAGAGCAGAGCCAAAGGTTACCAAAGCGTCTGCTATCATGTTTCACAGGTGTGGTTGTTCTTCTGGTCAAGGTGTATGTGTCATGGCATGGCCCCCTCTTCCTTGACTCCTCCCCATGTGTTTTTGTGTGTGTGTGTGTGTGTGTGTGTGTGTGTGTGTGTGTGTGTGTGTGTGTGTGTGTATGTGTGTGTGCCTCTACGTCACCATGACCCTCCCTTACTGATTTGTCAAGTGTGTGTATTTAAGGTCTTGTTTCTTTATCAGTTTGGCCTGTGCTTGACCCTGTTTTCCACATGCTTCTCTGTGTGAGTCAGTACTTGTGCCAGTATACAGCTATGTGTATGTACATGTACATGTATGTATATATGTGTGTGTATGTGTGTGTGTATGTGTATGTGTATGTGTATTGTGTACGGGTATGTGTATGTGTATGATGTATGTGTATGTGTATGCATATGTACATGCATGATGTATGTGTATGTGTTTGCGTATGTGTATGATGTATGTGTATGTATGTGTATGATGTATGTGTTTGTGTATGATGTATGTGTATGTGTATGCATGTGTATGTGTATGTGTATGATGTATGTGTATGCATGTGTATGTGTATGCATATGTACGTGCATGATGTATGTGTATGTTTGCGTATGTGTATGTGTATGTGTATGATGTATGTGTATGTGTGTGTATGTGTATGTGTATGATGTATGTGTATGTGTATGTATGTGTATGATGTATGTGTATGTGTATGTATGTGTATGTGCATGTATTCATCAGTGTTTCAGGTTCACAGTGTAAATCCTGCCCAGGATTTTAGTTTCAGCCACACCAACTATCTGAAAGTAAAAATAAATGACCCAATACTATATCATAGCAGGACTTTCATTTTTTAAACTTTTGTACACAGAGTGTGTGAGCTGTTTTTGACAGGCGATGGTTCTTTTGTGTGTGTAACAGAGAGGTGTACTGAATATAGCAGGTGACGTGTGTGTGCTGTGCATTTGTTTGGATGTGTGTGTGTGTGTGTTTGCCAGATGATTGTTCTGCAGCTCAATGCTGCCTGGCATCTCCTGCTTCAAGAGAGAGGACAGGAATTCCACAGAGACTTAAGAACACACACACACACGTACACACACACACACACACACACACACACACACACACACACACACACACACACACACACTCACAAACATACACACACACACCAGATAAATGAAATTCTTGAGGGTTGTCTCAAATTGGCATACTGGTATCACACAGACACACATCAGAGCAGTCAAATTGTCTCTATGATGCTATGCTCTCAAATGTGCTATCTCTCTCTCTCTCTCTCGCTCTCTCTCTCTCTCTCACACACACACACACACACACACACACACACACACACACACACTCCTGAGGACTGACATTTGGCAGTCTGTCTCAGCACTCCAAGATTCTAAGTTGTTAAATGTGAAAGTACACACACACAGTTCTTCTCTTTGCAGCTGAATTTGAAAGGTAGTGCAAAGCAGGTTCAAGTTCAAGTTCGGTTTCGTGAGAGTGAGATAGAGGGACGGAGAGAGAGGGGAGAGAGAGATAGAGAGAGCAAAAAGAAGAAAGCTAAAAGACCTAAAGAAATGAAAGGAAGAGGAAAAGAGTCACGGGGAAAGTGGTGCGAGGGAGAGAGAAAGATCGAGACAGAACAAGAGAGTGAAAATCTCGTATTTTGTTCTTAAACTCAAGCGATCCTATAATCTCTGTCCATCGCATCGAACGATACTAAAATTCAGGTAACTGCTTTACCTGATTTACACATGCAGATTGTGTAGTGCAGAGGCAGTCTTTTAGTGGCCCTCCATTTTAGTCTTATCGAGTCAGTATCAGTATCAGTCGCAGTCATGTATCAGAATCTTAATCACAAGAACATAAAGGCCTGACTCCAGATCAGCCCTGCTCCCCGACACTGCCATCAATAGTCGGCGTTACCTTGAAAGCCATTAGCTCAGTTTACTCGGTGTTCAGAAAGTCTATTTATTGAAAGCCCCATCCTCTTTTTTTCCTCTCCCAATGTATAACATTTAAAGGCGCCGCTTCCCGCAACAATGGCAGTATTTCTGTTTCTCTAACGTGCTTCCGATGGACTGCCTTGTGCATATTTTATAAATGCCACTGACAAAGTGTTCTCTAAAGAAGGCAAACACCCGGCAGGGATCTGTCCCCCGTCCAGTTGTTACATTTCTGTCCAGGCGCCGACTGACGCTCGGGGACCGGGAGGAGATGCAGCAACATATCGAACACAATCTATTTTAATGAGTTTTAACGGGAAAATAAAAGTCAGACTGTGTACGACCGTGGCAGATATCAACAAACGAATTAAGTAGAAATCGTTTAATGGAGTAATAGGCATTGCACATTACAGGAAAGCACACAGAAGTCGACTGAAAATTTCATTCAGTAATTGTTTTTTAAAAAGTATATTAGCGCCTTTATCGACCAGTTAATACCGTGAGGGCATTTGGCCCGCTTTTATACTTCCATGGTTTAAAATTACGCTCGTTGCAGGTGTTGGCATAATGCTTCAAACGTGAAGCGCTAGACATTTTCTGTTACTAACTCCACTGTCCCTCGCAGTAACACAGTTACGGGTGTTAGCGACACGACCGCTGGACGTTTAAACTGAGCCACAGCAACAACGTGTTATGAAAACTGTATAAGACAGAGCTATTCAGCCTTCGCCTCACTATCCGCATGCTGACTTAGTTTGTACACGAGTTTGTACAACACGGACAGCAGGACCCACGAACCCTGTTTTGCATTACAGAGTAGGCCATGCCGCGCGCTACCGCGCGCACACACCCACACACCCACATACACACACCTAATATATAAAGATCCTAATATATAAAAGAACATCTTTCTTCTCGTTCAGTTTTTCAAATAAGAAACACACAGACACACATGCCTATGATTAATTTAAGAGGGCTGTATGAATCATCCTGCAGGTCTGGGTGTACTTGGAGTATTAGATAGAAACTACAAAACACTTCTGTATGTTACTCTGGACAAGGGCATCTGACTCACTGTAGCAGAGTCTTGACCCATACCAACAGTGTTACACACATACACATTTGAAAGTGTTTATGTCTTCCAGGTGACATGATGTAACCCACACACTTGTCACACTGGTGTTTGACCAGTTCAAGTTTCAAGTTTCAAGTTTGGTTTATTTGTCACATACATAGTCATACACAGTACAACACGCAGTGAAATGGTGGAGAGTGCTCTGTCCAAACTGAGGAAGAGAACCAGGGGTGCATAGAGAAAAAAAAATATATATACAGTTACTTAATGAATTACTACATATTCAATATATTTAAGCACCAACCTATTTAAATAATTCAAAATAGCCTAAAAGTAGAGAGTGAGTTCACCTTCTTCACTATGACCTCCTGAAGGATTCGATTGATCAGATCAGCCCAGCTCTCTGTGTAGGGTAGAGACTAGCAGTGAGAATGAACAACTCTGACCAGCACAGTAAAGGTGGTACTCCACACATCTAATGATACTGTCTCCTGTGCTGCCAAAAAGAGTAAGTGTGTGTGCATGAGAGAGAGAGAGAGAGAGAGAGAGCACTTCTGTTTGTGTGCTTAGGTTTATATTCGAAAAAGAGATTAAATCTTTTAGATGTGACTAGATGCACATAGTGTTAAAGTTTGTTTTCAATCTAATATGAGGAATTCTTTTTTGTAAATACGTTATTAATTTTAAAGGACTCCCAAGAGTACAACCTTTATATAAACTGAAGATATCGCCAAAGAAAAATGTACTGTGCAAGAAATCTATCAGCATTAAGCCCAATACACTCTACACCTTTTTATAAGAAATATAAGATGTGAAATCCAGTTAATTACTGCATGACTGAAATTTTTAATATGCCCTCAGAAACATTCGTAAGTGTTGGCCATACCCCCTTACTCAGACTCTGCCCTTAAGATGGTTCTTAATGGAACAGCCCTTAAGATGTTGTCAGTGGGGCATGCTAAAACTAGTAGTGATATGCAAAGAAACAGATTGTGTGGGTGTGCGCATGTTTGTGGACTGTGCGATACCTGTGCTAGCTTGCGCAGTAACATGATGTCACACTACTCGTGCACAGGGCTTGGCTTTGAAACCTCTGAGTCTGAATATTCATAGCAACTTTGTGAAGTTTGTCTCTGTTACGTTATTCTGCCTTTTGTTTTTATTTTTTAGGTGTAGCTGGCAAGATCATACAAGAGGTTTCGAAAAACCCTCACTGTTTCAGATCAAACAGGTGAAGAGATTTACGTCCCCCCCCCCCCATGACTAATTCTCTGTGTGGCCACCGGAGGCCACTAACTTCCCTGTAAATTTTCATAGGCCGAGCTGCTGTCCAGAGATAGAACGGTTTGCATGCAACTGGGGAACAGAAGCGCCTCCTTATCTAACCAATCAAGTCACTTCTCTTAATGCGCCACAGCTGCTATACGGATCACTGCAGAGCTCTACTGAATGATACGCATCCTTTTGTCTGTAGCTCGAGCTGTAAAATTAGACTGACCTACATTATGTGCCAATTCACTGGTTTAAAGTGCAGTGCACAGTACATGTAAGTAGATCATATACTGCCTGCTCCATTGTGCCAGCTCACTGCCACTAACGGTTTCAGCAGGAACAGGCAAGAGCCAGAACGTAAATGCAGGAGGCGGTTTATTAAGCGAGGGTAACAAAACACGGAGGGCAAAATAAACAGAGGTAAGGGGAAAACACTAAGGTAAAATAACACACAAACCCAGCAAATGAAAAGGCGACAGTATAGCGGGCATAAATGAGCCACAACAGCCAACCCTGACTTACCAAGATAACCAACAAACTGGAAGCCAACACCCAGGGCTGAAATAACCAGACCAATCAAGGATAATCAGACGCAGGTTAACATAACATTACAACCAAAACACGGACTGGAGCTGAGGAACAGACGAGGGGCGGAGAAAACGAAACCAAGGAGCGGTGCAGGGAAGTACAGGAAAACAAAGACTCGACGGAAATCATAAAACAGTGAGGCCAGGAGGGTGGCCAATCGGGACAGTGACTAGTGTATTCCACGAAGAATCGGCAGACTGCAAAATGTTGAAACATTTAAAAATGGATTAACAAAATATGTTGTTCCTCAAATTAGAGTCCTAATAACTCGATTGGAGTCCATGATTTCAAAAATGATATAAAGAAAGTTGAAAATATTCATTTTTTCCCCTCCAGTTGGAGTGTCTTATATCTGCATCTGTTTCTATCATTGTCTCCTGTTAATGATCACTTTTGTACCTGCCATTTTTTGACACAGAAGAAAAACCAAAGAGTGAGAATCTTCAGAAAATGCCAGTACACTGTGTCTGTGTGCCAATACGTTGTTTCTGTGCCAGCTCGCTGTGTCTCTGTGCCAGTACACTGTGTCTGTGTGCCAATACGTTGTTTCTGTGCCAGCTCGCTGTGTTGGTGTGCCAGTACACTGTGTCTGTGTGCCAATACGTTGTTTCTGTGCCAGCTCGCTGTGTCTCTGTGCCAGTACACTGTGTCTGTGTGCCAGCTCACTGTGTCTATGTGCCAGCTTGCTGTGTTGGTGTGCCAGCTCGCTGTGTCTCTGTGCCAGTACACTGTGTCTCTGTGCCAGTACACTGTGTCTATGTGCCAGCTCGCTGTGTCTCTCTGCCAGTACACTGTGTCTGTGTGCCAGCTCACTGTGTCTATGTGCCAGCTCGCTGTGTCTGTGTGCCAGTACACTGTGTCTGTGTGCCAGTACACTGTGTCTATGTGCCAGCTCGCTGTGTCTCTGTGCCAGTACACTGTGTCTGTGTGCCAGCTCACTGTGTCTATGTGCCAGCTCGCTGTGTCTGTGTGCCAGTACACTGTGTCTCTGTGCCAGTACACTGTGTCTATGTGCCAGTACACTGTGTCTATGTGTCAGCTCACTGTGTCTATGTGCCAGCTCACTGTGTCTGTGCCAGCTCACTGTGTCTGTGTTCCAGCTCACTGTGTCTATGTGCCAGCTCGCTGTGTCTGTGTGCCAGTACACTGTGTCTCTGTGCCAGTACACTGTGTCTATGTGCCAGTACACTGTGTCTATGTGTCAGCTCACTGTGTCTATGTGCCAGCTCACTGTGTCTGTGCCAGCTCACTGTGTCTGTGTTCCAGCTCACTGTGTCTATGTGCCAGCTCGCTGTGTCTCTGTGCCAGTACACTGTGTCTATGTGCCAGCTCACCGTGTCTATGTGCCAGCTCACTGTGTCTGTGTGCCAGCTTGCTGTGTTGGTGTGCCTGCTGGCTGTGTCTTTACATGCAGAAGCCTCTTTGGTGAAGTGTTCCATAGTGCAAGCCCTCGTAGCGGGTCTCCCACAGTCTCTCCTCTGTGGAGTATGGATAATAGACTGGAACAGGCTTATTAGGCTGGGACAGGCGTTTGTAGTCTGGGACAGACATTTGTTACACTGGGACAGACCTTTGTAGACTGGGACAGCTGTAGACTGGGACAGGCGTTTGTATAATGGGAGAGGCGTTTGTTAGACAGGGACAGACATTTGAGAACTGGGACAGGTGTTTATTAGACTGTGACTGGCATTTGTTAGACTGGGACAGGTGCTTATTAGACTGGGACAGGTGTTTGTAGACTGGGACAGGCATTGGTTAGACGGGCAGGCGTTTGGAGACTGGGGCAGGCGTTTGTAGAGTGGGACAGGTGTTTTTAGACTGGGACAGGTGTTTCTGAATCACAGTGCTGCTCTGACTTGTCCTCCAATCTTACAACAGCGAGCAGTATGTCATATAAGTACTGGTTGCCTTTGTAAGGTCGATGTCACTAGGGATTTTTAAATTCGCGGCTCAAGCCCCCAGTGTTTTGAGTCTATGAAATATTTTCCTCATGTTACCTAAAGGGTGCGGTGAAGGAGTCATCAGTCATTTGACCAAGCCATATACATTTATAAGATCACCAAGCACCACAGTGAAGAAGGCTAACATTATATCAACACATCGAGACATTTAGCTGGTTAGCTAAGATGGCCGTTGGACAGCATCACAGCTAACAGTATCGGTTCACGTATTCACCTTCTCTAACAGTAAAAAAATCAAAAGCCAAATCACCCATCAATAGTTGAGCTTGTTTGTCCTTCAGTAAACAGAAACGTGTAAAATATCCACCTCACCCTCCTTTTATCCTGCTTTCAGAAGAAAACATCATGTCCACGTCGTCTTTCCTGTTTGGTGAGGGGATCTAAAGGGAGGCTCCTGGCCTGGTGGATACTGTAGCGCAGCTTTTCAAATGTCATTAGTGCTAGAGTGCACTGTTTTAATAAACCACAGAGTGAAGAAATCATTCGGGCCTGGCAGAAGCCCCTAACGTCCCCAATCACATCCCCTCACCCTCCTCAACTCCCCTTCTCAGTCTTGTTAGTGCAATTAGGCTATCAACAGTAAAATAATGTTATTCTGTTACTAGTTGTGCTCTCGTGACAAATAAAATCTTTATATTACAGGTGAAAATAACATTTATAGCTACTTCGAGCACACGAGAAGCTTTATGAGTTCTGCTGTGACCAGGGAAGCAACCCTTCACTTTTACTGAGGACATTTTTGCATGTGGCATCTAAAGGGCCTGAATTTGTATGAATTGAAACTTTTTTTTAATTTGAGAGTTCCAGCTTACATGAATTTGAACTTTGTTTACCCTTCTCAATGTGTGTTTGTGTGTGTGTGTAGCACTAGTGGTATTTTGACAGAGATAACGCAAAAACATTTAATTAACTTTTTAATGAGCTCATTCATCTCAAAGTTCAACATGTTTTTCTGCTTTTCACAGTTGTAAAGCACATTTATTGAATAACTGTAGCCTTCCTGTCTCTATAATTATCAATCTGTGAAATCCTCCACCCAGCCAATCTGGCAACAGTAGCCACAGTTAGAGGGTTTCCCTCATTACGACGTTGGACCTGAACCTGATGCTCTTGACGCTGTGCGTTGTTCTGCTGCCAAATGATTACATGAAGAAGCTGCTTTACTGGTGAGCTGAGTGTCCTGAATTAAACGCATTCTGCTAACAACTGCCCTTTGGTCAGAACAAGGTGAACACAGTCTACACAGGGGTCAAGGCTCTGCTACAGTGAGTCAGATGCCCTTGTCCAGAGCGACATACAGAAGTGTTTTGTAGTTTCTATCAAATGCACATCCTCATGAAGTCAGCTGACCCCAGAGTACACCCAGACCTGCAGGAAGATTCATCCTGGAAGTTTTAAATGAATTGTTGGTCTTTCAGGTGTGTATTTAAAAGGTTATCCTGCAGTAATAGTTATAGTGTAATCTCTTCAGTTTTACTCTCTTGGTTATTTCAGCCCAAGGTCAAAGTGACAGAAGACAAATGTCAAAACCTATTAATGTGCATAGCAAGTGATATTCAGCTACCTGTACTAATATTCAGCTAATATTCAGCTAATATTCAGCTACCTGTACCTGAGAAATATTATAACAGCATTTCATATGAAAGAGAAAGTGCTGTAAACTACTGTAATGTGTGTGTGTATGATGTGTGTATATGTGTATGTGTATTATGTATGTGCAGGATGTATATGTATATGCATATGATGTATGTACATGTATGATGTATGTGTATGTGTATGATGTATGTGTATGTTTATGATGTATATGTATGATGTATGTGTATGGTGTATGATGTATATGAATGTGTATGTGTATGTGTATGATGTATATGTATGTGTATTATGTATGATGTATGTGCATGATGTATGATGTATATGTATGATGTATGTGTATGATGTATGTGTATGGTGTATGATGTATGATGCATGTGTATGATGTATATGCATGATGTATGATGTATGTGTATGTGTATGATGTATATGAATGTGTATGTGTATGTGTATGGTGTATGATGTATGATGTATGTGTATGATGTATGTGTATGTGTATGATGTATATGTATGTGTATGATGTATGTGTATGATGTATGTGTATATGTATGTGTATGATATATGTGTATGATGTATGTGTATGATGTATATGTATATGTATGATGTATGATGTATGTGTATGATGTATGATGTATGGTGTATGATGTATGTGTATGATGTATGATGTATGTGTATGGTGTATGATGTATGTGTATGGTGTATGATGTATATGAATGTGTATGTGTATGTGTATGATGTATATGTATGTGTATGATGTATGATGTATGTGCATGATGTATGATGTATATGTATGATGTATGTGTATGTGTATGGTGTATGATGTATGATGTATGTGTATGATGTATGTGTATGTGTATGATGTATATGTATGTGTATGATGTATGTGTATGATGTATGTGTATATGTATGTGTATGATATATGTGTATGATGTATGTGTATGATGTATATGTATGATGTATGATGTATGTGTATGATGTATGATGTATGGTGTATGATGTATGTGTATGATGTATGATGTATGTGTATGGTGTATGATGTATGTGTATGGTGTATGATGTATGATGTATGTGTATGATGTATGTGTATGTGTATGATGTATATGTATATGTATGTGTATGATGTATGTGTATGTGTATGATGTATGTGTATGGTGTATGATGTATGTATGATGTATGTGTATGATGTATGTGTATGTGTATGATGTATATGTATGTGTATGATGTATGTGTATGATGTATATGTATATGTATATGTATATGTATGTGTATGATGTATGTGTATGATGTATGATGTATGTGTATGGTGTATGATGTATGATGTATGATGTATGTGTATGATGTATGTGTATGTGTATGATGTATATGTATGTGTATGATGTATGTGTATGATGTATGTGTATGTGTATGATGTATATGTATGTGTATGATGTATGTGTATGATGTATGTGTATGATGTATATGTATGTGTATGATTTATATGTATGTGTATGATGTATGTGTATGATGTATGTGTATGATTTATATGTATGTGTATGATGTATGTGTATGATGTCATGGCAATGCACTCTATTAACAAATCAAAGGTGTCTAAATGTTATGTGGGGAATGATTCCAAGCAGCAGTTATTTACACAGTGACTGTTGTAGTGACTGCTGTAGCCTCTCTAAAGTGGTCAGACGAAGCATTCAGAAATGTGCCATTTATAAAGTTATTCTTTGCAAACCTTCTCTCTCCAAGGTATGTTTTGGTCTAAGTGGGTTATTTACGGTGTGGAGAGTCTGATAAGAAACATGTAAATACAGAGAAAGACCTGCTAGAGAGAGTGACAGAGAAGAAGAGAGAAAGTGAGAGGCACAGAAAAACAGAAAAAAGAGTGAGAGAGGCTTATGAACTGAATAGAATGAGAGAGGTAAAGGAGAGGGGTTTCTCTCTGTATGGGTGGAGGTCAGCTCTCTTCTTTGGGTGGAGATCTGATGCAGGTGGAGAGCTGTGGGCCACTCTGTGCTTCTCTGGGTTTGGGTGTAGACTCACTGCAGGTGAAGAGCTGCATCACAGAGTGCTCTCCACCTTAGTGTAGACAGGACTAAGTTTATCATCTTAATAATACATTAGCCTGAATGTAGACAGTGTTAGGTTTGTATTAATAATAATATGTTAGCCTGAGTGTAGACAAGGCTAGGTTTATAATAATAATAATAATAATAATAATAATAATAATAATAATAATAATAATACATTAGCCTGAGTATAGACAGGACTAGGTTTATAATAATAATAATAATAATAATAATAATAATAATTGACATTTACATTTACATTTATGGCTCTTATCCAGAGCGACTTACAAAAGTACTTTGTCATTTACTCATAGAATATATCCAAGTACAGTATAGTAGGTTAGAATTAAACATACCAATGAACTAGAATACTGTAGAATACAGGGATGAATGCTGATCCCTAGAAGTACTAAATATATAAGGTCTATCTTAAACAATAATAAGTGCTATAAACAATAAGTGCTAGAGTTTGTTAAACAACATAAACAATGCCCTACAATAAGTACTAAATTAGTCAGTCAATATGGGAGTATTTTCAGTTGTCCTTTAAATATTCTGCAAATAGATGGGTCTTCAGTCCAAGTTTGAAGACTGCAAAGGACTCTGCTGTCCAGACAGCAAGCGTGAGTTCATTCCACCAAGGTTTTAAATTTGATGCATGCAGCTACAGGGAGCCAATGAAGGGAGTGCAGCAGTGGAGTAACATGTGAACTTCGGAAGATTGAAGACCAGTCATGCTGCTGCATTCTGGACAAGTTGCAGAGGTTTGAGGGCTCTTAGAGGAAGACCAGCAAGTAGCGAGTTGCAGTAGTCTAGCTTTGAGATCACAAGCACCTGGGTAGCTTCCTGCGAAAGAAAGGGTTGAATCCTTTGTATGTTACAAAGGAGGAATCTGCAAGACTGGGTTAGATTAGAAACATGAGTTGAGAACGACAACTGGTTGTCCAAAGTTACGCCCAGGCTATGGGCAGCTTCGGATGGTGATACCAGGTTAGTTCTCAAAGGAAACAGTGAGATCATGGTAAGGGTTGGGAGTACCTGGGATGAACAGAAGCTCGGTTTTTTCTGGGGTTGAGCTTTAAGTGGTGGGCTGTCTTCGATGATGCGATGTCAGTCAAGCATGCTGAGACCTGTGTGTCAGAGGGTGAAAAAGAAAGAAATAATTGAGTGTCATTGGCATAGCAGTAGTAGGAGAAACCATGAGAAGATATTACATCACCAAGAGAACGAGTATACAAAGAGAAGAGAAGGGGGTCTAATACTGAGCCTTGTGGAACACCAGTGGAGGGTCTACACGGTTTGGATGTGGATCCTCTCCATGTCACCTGATAGGATCGTCCATCCAGATAGGACTGAAACCATCTCCAAGCAGAGCCAGTCACACCAAGCCTGGAAAGAACAGAGAGAAGAATGTTGTGGTTCACTGTGTCAAAGGTCTAGAAGAATCAAAACAGATGACTGTTTGGCAGCTTTAGCGGCATGAAGTTTCTCAGTCACTGCTATGAGGACCGTTTCTGTAGAATGTGCCGGTTTGTAGCCTGACTGATTGGGATCATGCAGCTGGTTCTGGGTGAGAAAAAGAGACAATTGATTATAAACTGCTCGTTCAAGGGCTTTTGAGAGGAAAGAGAGAAGTGATACTGGTCTGTAGTTGGTAACACTGGAGCTGTCAAGTGTGGCCTTCTTGAGGATTGGTACCACCCTGGCGGTTTTGAATGCAGTAGGCATGTATCCAGAAGCTAAGGAGTTGTTGATGATGACAGAGATGAAAGGAACCAGATCTCTTGTGATAATAATAATAATAACATGGTGTCCCACTACTTTTGTCCATATAGTTTATATATTGCAAGGGAAATACCAGGACCCAGAAACACTGAGCTCTATCACCTTCCAGAAGTCTGGTTTTCTGTAGAGTTCATCTCAATCCCTAATCTAACACAGAAATCTAATCTCATAATCCATAATCTAACACACTGTACCCAGTATGCAGACATTAGTTAATTGAATGAGGTGACATGGATTACATGGAGGACTCATCCCTGGTGAGGGGAGATGATGACTGGAGAATGCTCACCTGAGACTCACAGACTCACAGGGGCAGGTGTGAATGCTCACCTGAGACTCACAGACTCACAGGGGCAGGTGTGAATGCTCACCTGAGGCTCACAGGGGCAGGTGTGAATGCTCACCTGAGACTCACAGACTCACAGGGGCAGGTGTGAATGCTCACCTGAGGCTCACAGGGGCAGGTGTGAATGCTCACCTGAGGCTCACAGGGGCACATTTGAATGCAGTACTATTGGTTCCATGGGAGTCAAACCCATGACCTGGTGATACTGGCACCATGACCTGGTGATACTGGCACCATGACCTGGTGATACTGGCACCATGACCTTGTCATACTGGCACCATGACCTTGCTGCTCTACCAGGTTAACTACAGGGACACCTGCAGCAAACATGGCTGTTAACATGGATCTAACAAGTGACGTTTGAACTGCATGTTACAAAGAGCATTAGTGCATGCTCAGTTCTCCACATTTACAGGGCACAAAGGTCATAGGGTTAGGCAAGGTCATTTTCTCTTATCCTCATATGCACAACCAACAGGCAATGATCTTTCTTTGATGATGAAATCATATAAAAACTTCCTGATGTGGAGTGAATTTGATTTACTGTTTTAATCTGGCCGTATTGCCCATGGGATGATGTGTAAAAACATAAGAGGTGGGGGGAGATGGGGAGGGGTCTGAGGAGAGAGGAGAGAAGGATTCTTCCTCACACTTACACAGGATAAAGGTACTTTATGTCCCGTAATGATTTAATGAGTGCTTTAATTGGTTTATAATGTTATTCATTACATGCCATTAGTTTAAACAGGAGCCAGATGCTCCAGCCCATGTCTTGTAAACTGCAAGATGGGCGTTTCCTGGGGCGGAGCTTGAATTTTCAGGAGATGAATACAAGGGAAAAAGCTTAAATACAGGCTACAAAATTGCATAAATCCTACACCAGCCAAACATCTACACTGACCAAATACCTACACCAACCAACCAAATACCCACACCAACCATCATACCTACACCATCCAAACACCTACACCAACCAACTAAATACCTACACCAACCATCATACCTAATAACCAACAAAATACTTACATTAACCAAACATGTACACCAATCATCCAAATACCTACACCAACCATCATACCTACACCATACAAACACATACACCAACGAACACCTAAACCAATCAACCAAATACCTACACCAACCATGATACCTACATCAACCAACCAAATACCTACACCAACCAAATACCTACAACAACCAAATATACAAAATTGTAAATGTAACCCCAGTAAATATCTGAGCAATCATGCAGTAAAAAATGTCACTACTTTGTAAAAAGCATAAACAATATCGGTATATGAACATTAACATTTATTTCCTTTTGTTGTTCACTCAAAAATGTGTTTAATTTGATATCAAGCAGTAGTTGGGCATGTTTAATGTATCAGATGTATTCTGATTGACTCTTGAAAATACATCACATGAGTCCAGGGAAATGGAGTGGAGGAATCTTTAGAAAAACACATTTGTACTTTTAAGTGAAAATTACCAGAAATTGTGTATAACTTATTTTTTAATGATAAAACAATACATTCTGATTTTATAAACACTCTTTCCTGGAGGCTTTTCTGATGTAGCCCTGCATCTCCCTGTGAAACATTGCTGTAGTCAGGGCCCCAGCACCCACACACACTCATATCCCTGCTGTAGTCAGGGCCCCAGCACACACACACACACACACACACACACACACACACACACACACACACACACACGTATCCCTGCTGTAGTCAGGGCCCCAGCACCCATACACACTCGTATCTCTGCTGTAGTCAGGGCCCCAGCACACACACACACACACACACACACACACACACACACACACACACACACACACATCTTTCCTGTAATCAAGGCCCCAGCACACACACACACACACACACACACACACGTATCCCTGCTGTAGTCAGGGCCCCAGTACACACACACTCTTATCTCTGCTGTAGTCAGGGCCATAACACACGCGCACACACACACACACACACACACACACACACACTCGTATCTTTGCTGTAGTCAGGGCCCCAGTACACACAAACACTCTTATCTCTGCTGTAGTCAGGGCCCTAACACACGCACACACACACACACACACACACACACACACACACACACACACACGCACGCACACACACACACACACATATACACACACACATCCTTATCTCTGCTGTAGTCAGGGCCACAGCACACACACACACACACATACACACACACACACACACTCTTATCTCTGCTGTAGTCAGGGCCCCAGCACACACTTATCTTTATGTTCGTATTTCACTTTAGTTGGCTGCATTAGCAATGACTCACTCAATTTGGAATCTTAAGTGGTCAAAGTGTTCAAAAGCATGTGTGCATTATTTTGATCGACTTGTGTGTTATCCTTACAGTGACATTAATCTGTGCTGTATTTTGAGGTGAAATGTTTCAAAGGTTTTTGCCAGTGTCAGAGACAAATGCATTAATTACTAAGGGTTTCCACAAACCTGTGTGTATGGCCAAAAAGGCAAGAGAGAGAATATGTTTTAAAAGGCATCTAGGTGGGTCATCCACTCTCTTGCATGGGTGGAGGAGTGTGTGGGTGGAGAAGTGTGTGGTTGGAAGGGTTCGTGGGTGAAGGGGTGCGTGGGTAAAGAGGTGCGTGGATGAAGGAGTGTTTGGATGGAGGAGTATGTAGGTAGAAGGTGCGAGCGTGGAGGAATGTGTGGGTGGAGGAGTGCTTGGGTGGAGGAGTGTGTGGGTGGAAGAGTGCGGCTTTTTCCTGTAATGGTGTCCCAGCATGGTTGAGAGGTCCCTGCTTTAGGGTGTACCGAACTGGTGGTAATTTGGAGATTTGATAGTAACAGTGGTACCTCCAGGGTGTGTGCGTGTGTGTGTGTGTGTGTGTTTGTGTGTGTGTGTGTGTGTGTGTGTGCTTAAGTATGCCAAGTGTTCTTTGTTGGTGCAATCTTTCCAAGTGTCTATAGATTGAATGACCCATTTTCACTTTCTTCATTGCACATGTGTGTACGCACGCACACACACACACACACACACACACACACACACACACACACACACACACACACACACACACACACACACACACACACACTCCTCTCTTTCTATAGTTCTCACATAGTAATAGACAGAGTTAATCCTGTTTTCCATCTGGGAAACTCAGCACTAAGATCATGGGATGCACATGTGTGTGTGTGTGTGTGTGTGTGTGTGTAAGTTTATGTAAGTGTGTATGTCTAGACAATATTTATGCATATCTTCATGTTATTACTGTGTGTACTAACCTTTCTTGATGTGTGTGTGTGTGTGTGTGTGTGTGTGTGTGTGTGTGTGTGTGTGTGTGTGCGCGCGTGTGTGTGTGTATGTGGGCACTCCTTGCTACACTGCATTACATAATCACAGCCTTCCGATTCGTTACACAGCAAGAACATCCATTTGCCTACGTTATCTCAGGCTTTTCCATACACAGCAGGATCTGTGTGAATGTCTGGCTTTAGCCTGTTGTTTAATTGCCTTTTTCATTGTTACTGACAGTGATAAACACAAAGGTCTTTTGGGGCATGTGCTGCTGCAGACTGTAGGAAGATCACATCACTGTGGAGGGACGGGCTGTTAACCTGGTGTGGGATAAATTAACTTGGTCTCTGCCTGCTAGAAAGCCGTCGCCAGGGGTCTGAGCTGTTCTGTGTACTATGGGAGGTGTCGGCAGAGGTGGAGCTGTTCTGTGCACTGTGGGAGGTGTAGGCGGGGGCGGAGCTGTTCTGTGCACTGTGGGAGGTGTAGGCGGGGGCGGAGCTGTTCTGTGCACTGTGGGAGGTGTCGGCAGGGGGCGGAGCTGTTCTGTGCACTGTGGGAGCTTTGATTGATATGATTGATTTGATTGATCTGATTGATCTTTTTCTTTTAGTCTTTTCACTTATTTATCTGTCTCTGCGTCTTTCTTTGTTTCAATTCAGTTTATTTTAGTTCAGTGTAGGACAGGGTTACTGCCATGACTGTATTAGCCACAATATTCCAAAGCACACAAACGTATTAAAGTCTACCAGCTGAACAGGGTGATTGCAGTTTGATATTTCTCTGCGCATTTCTGGTTGTTTTATTTGGTCTCTCTCCAACACACAAACACATTAATTGGTTTTGCACCTAGAAGAACGGCTGTGAACGCGGTAGGTGAGCAGGCATCTTTGATTAGATGAAGACTCTATTCAGTTTGTGTTTAATCTATACATCACCAGATATCACCTAATTGGATCAATTCTCCTGGACCCTTCCTTCTCCCTCACTAATCAAATCACGTTTTGGTCCTGATTCTGATATCTGTGTGAATGCTGAGGAACTCTCTAGTGCTGCAGTTCAGAAACAGCGTGTGTCTACTTTCAGATGGTACTGAAACCGCCCGTCAGTACTGACAATGTGACCCTCAGCACCTCCACAAGAGAAGCTTCTTCAGACGGCATACTGCTCTCCTTTTCTCTCTCAATCTCCTTCCATCCCTCTCCCTGTCTCTCTCTGTCTGTCTCTCCCACACTCTCTGTCTCTCACCCACTCTCTCTGTCTCTCTCCCTGTCTCTCTCTCTCTGTCTGTCTCTCTCACACTCTCTCTCTGTCTCTCACCCACTCTCTCTCTGTATCTCTCCCTGTCTCTCTGTCTGTCTCTCCCACTCTCTCTTGCTGTATCTCTCCCTGTCTCTCTCATTCTCCCTCAGGCCATGTCTTCTATCAGCAGGTGGATCTCCAGCTGTTTTATCTGCTGTTCCAAGAGAGGCCACCGACCCCAATCAGTCTCCCTCTCTGTTCACCTCTTTCTCTGCTTCTGTCCTTCTCTGGTCATCCCTCCATCTTTCCTCACTTCCAGTTCAGAAACTGCTGTCTGTGATACCACCCTTCCCCCCCCCACTCTCACCCTCCCTCTCTCTGCCTTGTGCAATCTAACTCAAAGAAATGCTGAAGGTTCGAGTGGAATGAGGCAATTAAACTGCTGTCTCCACGGTAACTGTATCATTTAGTCCTGAACACAAACCTTGCCAAAAAGGTTGTGCAGAAAGTATATAATATTTGTTTGTGTGGGTTTGCAAATGACTGTTCAGCTGCGTTTTGAAGAAATTCAACCCAACCCAATTCAAGCCCAATGTACTATATCAGACGTGTGTGTGTGTGTGTGTGTGTGTGTGTGTGTGTGTGTGTGTGCGCGCGCTTCTGTGAGTCTGTATTTACCATGCCTGTGTAGTTTCATTATGTTGAGTAGGTCATATGTTACTCATGTGTCTGGTGAGTTTGTGTTTCATATGCTGTCCAGTCCTGTGGACACTTTCATTATGTCTGGTGATTGACAGGTGTGTTACTGGTAATGGTGTGTGTGTCTGCTAGCACAGTGGGGGTTATGAATACAGCGACTTTAGCCTTCAGTCATGATGAATGGCCAGTAAATAAAGCACCATGAGTGCTGGACGAAGAAACCTCCGATCACTCCAGCAGCCTTTGGCCATTAAAACCAGCACGTGTGTCTGTTTAACATAACATTACTGTTTACATTTATATAAGGGAACGTGCAGGAAAGATGTGACAGGAAGACAGAAGAAGGAAAGAAGGAAAAACAGACCCATAAAATCAAGCCCCCCCCCAAGCCTGTAGAAACATGAGCCCCCAAATGGGTGTTTTATAGGATATTGATTGTAACGTGGTGTGATTTTAATAAGTTGTCTGGTGTCTGGTGTTTGTGTAGGAGCTTCAGTGACCTTAGATACTTCAAACCAATCCAATAACCCAGTCCAACAATTTAGCTGCAAAATACCCATGACACACTGTGACCACTGAAACATCAATTTTAAATTAATTCATTATTATAATAAAATCAAAATGAAAAAATGACAAAATGTGCTCATCTGCTCTTTGTGGTACTTTATCAGACTCACGATCCATAATCCCCAACCAAGAACTTGCAAGCTCATTGGCTAGGTGAATGTGAGCTCACTGAAAATTCTTAGTATGCATTAGAAAGGTGTCATTGGTCTCTATACAGATTATGTCATAATAAAAGGTTCAAACTTGATACCTGACGCAAAACTTAAGTTCATTCATTCATATCCAGAAATCCCATGTAGAAACTACCCCACTGCTGCCCTCAGTGTGAACTGTCTCTTATACATGGGTATTAGTTGAGACAGGCAGATGGCCAGAGTACTGGCGATAGCATGACAAACACATCCATGCACAACACCATGGCCATAACCACTCTCGTCACATCTGTTTGCTTTTCCCCTAAGAGGTGCATTCATGTGTGTGCAGAACAGATGTGTGTTGTTTGGATGGTAAAGTGTATTGTCGTGGCCCTACCGGATCTCCACGCCAATCTGTTACCTCTGACTAGGCTTCCCAGCGCTCATTGTTCAGGCCTGCTACGCACTCATTTATTACTGTAAACTGTTTATTGATCCCTGTTCTTATGCTGATGTGCACTTACCTTAACTGATATGTCCGGTGTGTGTGTGTGTGTGTGTGTGTGTGTGATATATATATATATATATATATATATATATATATATATATATCATCTAGGGAAAACCTTTAAAAAACCCTGCCATTGTCTTTTGATACCTATATCACTAGTGGTGTCTGTATTCATCATCATTAGTGCAGCCCAACAGAGATGGATGAATATTTTGGGGGACAAAAACCAGTGCGTTCCCCAGCCTGGTACACTTTTGCTACTCTGTCTCCCTTGCTATCTTCATAACTCTCTCTGTCTCTGTCTGCCTCTCTGTGTCTCTCTGTTGCTCTCTGTCCTTCCTAGACCTGGCCTGATGATACATTCCCAAAAGTTCAACAGTTCATCATAACTGATATCCTTCAGCTCCACAGGGACTCCGCTCCCTTAATACTGTGTCCCAGCCGCCCTTCGGCCAATCCAGAACTCCTATTGTCTCCCAGCCGCCCTTGGGCCGATCTGAACACTGTGCCCCTTGAGGTGAGTACAAAGGCTCCCTCTGTGGTGTGTGTAGAGGACCCTGTGTCGTTATTATCCCATCCACATCTATTCCGCACCCTCATCCTTCCTCCTTTGAAATGATTCTTTATTCGCTTGTTCCTTTTGGGCCTGTTTCTATTTTTCTGCTCAGCCTCAGAGATGAGCACTGAGTACCTGCTCAGTGACGTAAATACCCACTCCTTGACGTGAATGCCCACTCAGTGACGTGAATACCCACTCAGTGACGTGAATACCCACTCAGTGACGTAAATACCCACTCCTTGACGTGAATGCCCACTCAGTGACGTGAATACCCGCTCAGTGACGTGAATGCCCACTCAGTGACGTGAATGCCCACTCGGTGATGTGATTTAACTGATGTGATTTAACTGATGTAACTGTTGCTGTGTTCATGGTTGTCCTACACCATGTGTGCTGTAACATTTCTCATTTCAAAGCTGTAAAAGTCCTCCAGTGCTGCCAGGTTTTCCCCCAACACATTACATACACTTTATGCACTGGGATTTCTCCTTTCGTGCAACCCCCTCCCAAGTTTTAAATGGCAGGGTCTTTTACAGCACACTCTGTTTCCTCTGTGACGGTATGACGTGGCGTGAAGCTGGAACTACCAGCGCAGACACAGCCCAGACGCTCAGCAGATGTGCAACGCCGAAGCACTTTTCCCCTACGTTAGATATGGGAAGCTTAATCATTCTTATTGAACTGTAACTAAATTATTATGGAGTTATTCTTAAGGACCAGTGCAGGTTTAAATAACAGCGCTGCTCCGTGGCTACGGTTTGTCAGTGTCCTCTGTAGCGGTGCTACAGTGGCTAACAGATGCACGAGCAGCCACTGTGAATCCGAGCCGCCAGCCCTCACACGGGCCTGTGGCTCGTGTGCCAGGGTTCACATCGTTTCACTGGAGCCTGCAGGATCTCCACATTAAGTGCCACTTTCTCACTGCAGTGTCAGAAATGCAGCAACGCAGAAACACGGCTTTATAGACTGAAGAACAGTGCAGTCATGTGACATCACTTAAGCTGACGTGGGGCTGGAAACCTTTGAGTTATAAAGGTTATAATGCAGAAAACCTTTTAGTTCAGATGGTTCTTATCCACAAACTGATAATCGAGGCTGCAGATCTGAAGTTTAGTGAATAAATGTAATAAATTTGTGAGATCTTTACAGTTTGAATCAATGACATTCGAGACAAAGAACCAAGTGGAAAACGTCATGTGACCAGTGTCTCATTGTCCGTCTTCCTCTGCTATAGCGGACTGGTTCTTGCTCGGTTTTGCTGCTAATGCAGAAGGAGAAACCCGTGGCCTGCGGTGCTGTGCTGTGACACTCGTTAATAAAGAGTGAGGAACCTCTTTTTCTGTTGTCACCTGAGGTCCTGCACTGGTTGCCCTGGGCAACTACGGCTGGAGTGCTGGACTTCGAAGCCCTGCCCAGAACCCCACTCTCTCATGCTTGCTCTGCAGGGGCTCTTTCCCGCATTTTCTAGAGCTCTTGTTTGTTCTCTCTCTCTCTCTCTCTCTCTCTCTCTCTCTCTCTCTCTCTCTCTCTCTCAACATGATCATTGACTCAGCTGATCTCCTTATCACTTTCCATCAGTGGATCCAAAGGGTACAACTCAGGAGAGTTACTTGACTGCTATTAGAGAGAGAGAGAGAGAGAGAGAGAGAGAGAGAGAGAGAGAGAGAGAGAGAGAGAGAGAGAGAGGTGGAGAGCTAGAGAGAGAGACACAGAGAGAGAGAGAGAGAGAGAGAGAGAGAGAGAGAGAGAAGGCAGGAGTGATGGGTGGAGCTTACATGTTCCGTATGTGGGTGCAAACGAGAAAGCCCAAATACAGGCCAGAAAAACTGCATGAAGCCTGCACTCACCAAATACATGTAACAACAGTAAAAACAAGTTACCGTAAATATCTGCGCGATCACACAGTAAAACTTGTCACAAAGCAATAAAGAGTGTATATGAACGTTAGCATGTTTAATTCATTTTGTTTTTCAACGAAAAACGTGTTAAACGCGAGAACAAACAGTAGTTAGGCGTTTGTATCAGACATAATCTGACTCTTGAAAATGCACGAGTCCACGGAAATGTGCCGTTCAGTCCAAGCATGTATGCGTTTATGTATCCATGTACGAAACAGCAGGCTCAATTGTCCGAGCTTTCAGCGAGCAAAAACAGAAATGGTATATGGCTTCTTTATTAAAGGTAAACGATAGGTTATGGTTGTATAAATACTGTTGTCTGGAGATGAGTTTTTGCCGAGCTGAGTGACTCGTCTACTTCCTCCGAGCCCCGTTTCTGCGCCCGATGCGCCCACCCCATGGCCGCGCTGCAGTACCGCAAGCAACCAGCAGGGGTCTCCCGTTCTCCAGCAAACTCCGGTCAAACAGAGTAACGGAGGCTCGAGAAACGAAGCGCTTGGCCGGAGGGGTGCTGCCGACGCGAACCTGCTCACCGGACTGTAGGGACTCACACACGTCACGATGTTCAGACGGCCTCGTGCGCATGCCGCGCCTCCGTCCACAGTGTGTACTGTAGTGTTTGCCTTCCAATGAATCTTTTGTGTAATCAGTTATTTTAGTTTCTTTTTGATCGTGTATAACCGTATACACAATGAAAATTTATTCAGACTTGTCTTACTTCATTCGTGTGCAGGGATTTAAAAATAACAGTCCCTACTTACAATGATGCTTTATATTCTTCTTTTTATATTGTAGAATATACATGTTCAGTACAGAAATCATTTCGTGATATATATATATAACCCACCACGTTTACAAGCAAACAAACAAAAATGGTAGAGATTTTTAAAACAAAAAAGTCAAATATATTTTTGTTGTTGTTGTTGCAAGGGCTCATAATAGTAAGTAATTGGCCCATGATAGCAAAATCGGGCCGATTATGACAGAGTGTGAATTAAGTTTAGATTCAAAGTAGGTCTCGGATCTCAGACTTGCTGCCTCACACCCACAAAAAAAAGGTCTTCTGAACAAGGCAAGGCTGGTTAATTAATGCAGGTATTAAATACGCTAGAAGGATTGCTGTGAAATTCTATGAGAGTGTAAAGATTGTGTAGGTGCTCTAAAGCAGTGAAGGACATAAAGCCTTAACACACCAGCTCCTTCCCTTTCCACATAAACCAGCCATGAAGCATATTAATTACAACCCTGTTTGAAGAGTTTGAGCAAATCGATTGTGATCGCAGGACAGGAGGAGGCCGATGTAAGAGACCAGCATGGTTCTTCTCTGAAGTACCCTGCCATGTAGGCTGGCGTTCTCTCCCTCTTTAGGGTGACATGGGCTAGTTACCACCTGCAGGAATTCTGAGGGTTTGCTGTTTCAGTCATTTTCCATCTGTAAACATAATGAGTTGCTTTATCTGTGAAGGATCTCCAAGGAGATGGCTCACAGGTGGATATTATGGGATGGTTCTACTGGAATAGTTTACCACAGGCCCTCAGGACTAGATGTAAATAGTTCAGGTATAGAAAGCCAAATTTGTCACCGGTATTTGTACTAACTGCCTAGATCCTCCGGTTAGTTCAAGCCAGCAGGTCAAATTCATTAGAAAAGTCAGCTTGGTGATAGAAAATCAGGGCAGACGTTTTGCTTTTTTACTGTGAACTTGCACACTTCTGTTCATGAGTCAGGTGGCATGTTAATGATGTCACACCTACTACAGAACCATGACAGAGGGTTAAAATGTGTGTGTAGTCATGCGTTTAATTAGCACCTGCTGTGTGTGTATGTGTGTATATATTAATGTATGAGTCATGCAGGAATACATGTTGGTCATGCATTGCAAATATGGCCTCAGGGCATGAAGATGCGCGCGCGCGCGCACACACACACACACACACACACACACACACACACACACACACACACACACACACACACAGTCTCTCCTCTTTCTAATTTTTATATTCTAAAATAAGACGGTCTCTTAACTGAAACCATATCATATACCTGCCATTTTCCACCTATAAAAAGCATTCTTTCACTCAACCACTACTGTGTTTCAGCACTGTATCCTGTTAGCTGTCTAAAGTAGGAAAATGTAATTTCCTCCCTCCCTCCCTTTACAGAAAAAGGACTATAGAGAGAGAAAGGTCATATTAGATCAGGATGTTCTAAAGTGCCAGCCAGTCATTACTGAAAAGCTGTCAGGACCACCCAGTTCCTTGCTCTGAGATTTCTGTCAGAACGTATATTTGATCTAGCTGAAATTTTATCCGTGATACACTAGGTGTGGTGTTTCAGATACTGTTGCTTGAAGGCCTTTTTTGTTATAGCATCAAACACCGTCCTGCTGCCTGGGTGTGACAGTGCTATAGAACAATTAAACAGTAAAAGTCTTCAGCCTCAAAGAGTAACATTATATACAAAAAAACCCTCGGCAGAATTCCTGCTTCTCCCCCAAAGGCACTGCCCTTGGCTCACCCTATTAGTGAACATCAGTTAACGCTATTATCTTAACGAAAGGCTAAAATAATTCAGGAACTCGACTGCGACTCGGGCCTTGGCGCTGACAGCTGGCACCTGCAGTGAAGATGCTCCCATGGCAAATACGTAATTAGACACATAATATATATATATATATATATATATATATATATATATATATATATATATATATATATATATATATATATAGTTGTCAGTTCTTTGTTCGCCTTGGACCAGAAATGCTGACTGAACTCCAGGGCAGCGAGAGACAGACCAGCCTCATCAGCCCTGAAGAGGAACCCACGTTCAGTTCCACAGTTCAATGCCTTCAGCAGTGCCACATTAATCACATCGAGGGATGAAGGTAACAACAGGTGATTAAAGCCCTGCAGTGGCGTCATGTTAAAGACTTAATGTGCATCGTGGTGCTGGGTTTCTCAATGTGCGGTTAGACTTTGCCTTTGTTTGCTGACGTGGTTGTCAAGCTACTGAACTATATGTATTGTCGATCCTGTATTTTGAAATAATATAAATGTCTGATTGAAGCTAGCTATAGCCAATATTTACCCCAAAGGATCTAACGTTAACTAGGTTGCTAGTTAACATTAACTAAATAGCTAACTAACTTGTTTTTGGCCTGTATGGCAACTGTAACCATGGGGAGTGTTGAGGCCGAGGGACAGGATGCCGACGCGAGCCGTGTACACAAAAGACGTTTATAACAAAATGAAAGTAAGACACCAACAACAAACGATGGACACTGAACATAACACGAGCAGCACAGCCAGGACAATACAGAACAATGACGGACAAAGGACATACTGCCTACGAGGGCTTAAATATCCACCTCAACCAGAGACAGGTGCGACACATAACAGGATAACCGGTTAACAACGGGCGTGGCTACAAACAAGGGACAACAGAAACTGACAGCTACCCCCCCAAATGTAATATTAATAATACCAACGTACAAAAGTGAAAATTCATAATCCTGATCAGACTCTCCTCACTAGAAAATCTGATAGGCAGTGACTGATGGACACACTTACCTTCCTGAGCAGTGATAAACTGTCACACACCGCACCCTGCACGGCTGGAGATTCCGCTCGAACCGAACATTTTCACTCCCTGTGATTTGGAATCGCCATTAAAATGGCCAAATACCTCGTGTAGCTCACAGGGGACAGCTTGGGCAATTGGCATGCACCTCGTGTGTGCAAAGTTGCATGCCGCACTGGGTTTGACAGACAGCCAAATCTAAACGCCGAAACTTTAGACACGTAATTTGGTCGATGTATTCGCATATGAATTTTCAGCATTAATTCGCAGACGTGGAGCAGTGAATCTTCATCAGTCTAGCTAATCAGTACCCTGGAAGACTTCATCTATGGAGCTTTTATGCCTTGTTAGCGAATCTGGGCCATTATGTAGAAATGTATCAGAGAACACTTGTGTAGCTAATGTAAACTTGCAGTTTGTTCCTGTATAAGTAGGTGTTTCTTATACGTTTGTTGATGCTGTTGATGGCATGTTGATGGCCAGATTCCAGACGCAGCTCGATCATGGTTAGCAGGCTAGTGTTGGTCAGGGCCGTGAACATGCTCCCGTCCTTCAGTCTGCGGTGGCTGTGTCCACCCTATCAGCCCAAAGACGCCACGGGACTTTGAAATACGTGAGCTAAATAAAAGCTAATCTCTTTCAGAGTACGGTGCGGTGTCTTTGTGATTCTCTGCACCTCAGGAGCAGAAGCCACTATTAGTAATAATAATTTTTCTCATTTTCCACCCGGTCTCCTCGCCCTGTGTTGCCGTCCAAATCGCGCTGCTAGCACCATCGTCAAGGAGCAGCTCGACCACAGTAAGTGAAAGAAAAGGCACATGGTGATCAAGAATGGTCTTCTCTCTCACGCACACAAACACATAGTCTTCCTCAACCTTCCCTCGCAACCCACGCACACGTAGAAGCCCTTCTTCCTTTCTCTCTCATGGCCAGTGCACACACCCTCAGGGGAAATGGGTAGATGTTTCATTGAATTGTGGGTGTGTTATATGGCTTTTATACGGCTGCCAGCTGTCAGCTGCTGAACCCATATTACATGCACCCATACGAGAATGAAATCACCAGGGAGTCATACACCCACATCTTCATTTAAAACAGATTCGGTCTGTGTGTGTGTATATGTGTATATGTGTGTGTGTGTGTGTGTGTGTGTGTGTGTGTGTGTGTGTGTGTGTGTGTGTGTGTGTGTGTGTATTCCCTGACAGCTAAAGAGGCCAAACAGAGTTTTTTCACAAATTTGGCACTGTGAAAAATACTGTGAAAGTGTATATTTGTTTTTACAGGGAGCAGTTGTATGTGTGTATATTGTATGCCCAATGCATTTCAGGAGTTTGTCCAATACAAATATGAAACACTGGCAACAGACTGTTAATATGGGCACATAAATCCCTTATCTAGTTGACTGAGAACATGAGTTAAATGATCTTTGGTAGTGCAGGTATAGGGAGGAGTTCTCACATGTTATCAGTCTTTTATGACGACTAAATCAATTGAAGATCTCCAGTTTAACACACATGCACGCACACACGCCTGCACACACACACACACACACACACACACACACACACACACACACACACATGCACAGAGTTTTAAATCAGTTTCTATTTGTTTTAAATCAGTTTGAGTGTGTTTGAGTGCCACAAGTCACTGGAGACTCAAAGCAAAAGCTTGATTTGAAGGAGCCTAGCTGGAAGGAGGTTTGAGAAGTTGTCAGAAGGGCCAGTGCATGTTCTGACCTGGGACCCAGTGATGTGCTGGGGTAATTGAGGGGGTATTCTGATTAATCATCAGAGTATTACAAAAATATTGTTGAGTAATTTGAAATGTGGCTCTAGTAAATGGCAAACTTTATGATTTATAAGTTAACAATTAATTCTTGGAAGAGCCCATCCAACTTCCCCCTCTTTATTAGTCAATATGAAATAATGAACATTCATTAAGGTACATCATTTTTAGATATCTTTGATAGGGTGAGAAATTTAATTGATCCCTAAGAAAATTGCAGGGATTATTAGATACATTTCATCTTTTTCAAAATTTTCATCTTTGATAATTTAAGATACCAATGTTCTTTTAAAATGATGCTGTTTCAGGTATTCAGCCCACATGTTCTTGTTTTTCCTGGTGTTCATAAATGTGATGACTGTGTATATCTGTAATGCTTAAACCACATACCCAGCAGATGGGCATAGTACCCTAAGAATAGCTTTTGCATGCACAGTCTAAATCAGGCAGTGCAGTACAAATGTAAAGCAACATTCTGCACACATGACAATCTGCACATGTGCAGTCCAAATGGCAACATGTATACCCACAGTGATATAGTGGATATATAGTGATAGAGTGTATATATAGTGATGTAGTGGATATATAGTGATATAGTGGGTATATAGTGATACAGTGGATGTATAGTGATAAAGTAGATATATTGTGATATAGTGGATATATATTGTTATATTGGATATATAGCGATATAGTCGACATATAGCAATATAGTGGGTATATAGTGATATAATGGGTATAATAGCAAAATATTGAGTATATAGTGGATATAGTGGGTATATAGTGATATAGGGGATATATAGTAATATAGTGAGTATATAGTGATAGAGTGGATATATAGTGATATAGTGGCTATATATTGATATATTGGATGTATAGCAATATAGTGGATATATAGTGATAAAGTGGATGTATAGTGATATAGTAGATATATAGTGATATGGTGAGTATATAGTGATATAGTGGATATACAGTGATATAGTAGATGTATAGTGATGCAGTAGATATATTGTGATGTGGTTATATATTGTTATATTGAATATATAGCGATATAGTGAATATATAGTGATATAGTGGGTATAATAGCAAAATATTGGGTATATAGTGGATATTGTGACGAATGGCCACCCTCCTGGCATCCCTGTTGTCATGGTTTCCCTGTTGTTTGTTTTCCTGCACTCCCTGGTTCCGCTCCTTAGTTTCGTTTTCACCGCCCCTCGTCTGCTCTGCCATTCCAGTCCATGTTCCTATGTTTACCTGAGTCTGTTTAGTGCTTGATTGTTTTAGTTATTTTTGCAGATATAAAGTGATATAGTGGCTATATAGTACTATATTGGGTATATAGTGGGTATATAGTAATATGGTGGATGTATAGTGATGTAATGGATATATAGTGATATAGTGGGTATATAGTTATATAGTGGATATATAGTAATATGGTGGATGTATAGTGATGTAATGGATATATAGTGATATTGTTGGTATATAGTTATATAGTGGATATATAGTAATATGGTGGATGTATAGTGATGTAATGGATATATAGTGATATTGTTGGTATATAGTTATATAGTGGATATATAGTAATATGGTGGATGTATAGTGATGTAATGGATATATAGTGATATAGTGGGTATATAGTTATATAGTGGATATATAGTAATATGGTGGATGTATAGTGATGTAATGGATATATAGTGATATTGTGGGTATATAGTTATATAGTGGATATATAGTAATATGGTGGATGTATAGTGATGTAATGGATATATAGTGATATAGTGGGTATATAGTTATATAGTGGATATATAGTAATATGGTGGATGTATAGTGATGTAATGGATATATAGTGATATTGTTGGTATATAGTTATATAGTGGATATATAGTAATATGGTGGATGTATAGTGATGTAATGGATATATAGTGATATTGTTGGTATATAGTTATATAGTGGATATATAGTAATATGGTGGATGTATAGTGATGTAATGGATATATAGTGATATAGTGGGTATATAGTTATATAGTGGATATATAGTAATATGGTGGATGTATAGTGATGTAATGGATATATAGTGATATTGTGGGTATATAGTTATATAGTGGATATATAGTAATATGGTGGATGTATAGTGATGCAATGGATATACAGTGATAAAAGATCTGTTGGCCTTGAAACATTTATCGCTTGCGTTTAACTTGTGTAATCTTTGATGATGTTAAATCCAGGAACACTTTTAGGCAGGGCTGTGTGTGAAAGAGAGTGACAATGTGTGTATGAGAGACAGAGAGAGTGTATGTGTGAGAGAGAGACAGAGAGAGTGTATGAGAGACAGTGTGTATGTGTGAATGTTTGAGAGACAGAGAGTTTGTATGTGTGTGTGAGAGAGACAGAGAGTTTGTGCGTGTATGTGTGTGTGTGTGAGAGACAGAGTTTGTGTGTGTGTGTGTGTGTGTGTGTGAGACAGAGTGTATGCTTGAGAGACAGTGTGTATGTGTGAATGTTTGAGAGACAGAGAGTTTGTGTGTGTGAGAGACAGAGCGCACGTGTGTGTGTGTGAGAGACAGAGCGCACGTGTGTGTGTGTATGTTTGAGAGATAATGTGTGTGTGTGAGAGAGAGAGACACAGAGTTTGTATGTGTGAGAGATGGAGAGTTTGTGTGTGTGAGAGACAGAGAGTGTGTGTGTGTGAGACAGAGAGTTTGTGTGTGTGTGTGTGTGTGTGAGACAAAGAGAGAGACAGAGACTTTGTGTGTGTGTGTGTGACAGAGAGTTTGTGTGTGTGTATGTATGTGTGTGTGAGAGACAGAGTTTGTGTGTGTGTGTGTGTGTGTGTGTGTGAGAGAGACAGAGAGAGTGTATGTTTGAGAGACAGTGTGTATGTGTGAATGTTTGAGAGACAGAGAGTTTGTGTGTGAGAGACAGAGCGCACGTGTGTGTGTGTTTGAGAGATATTGTGTGTGTGTGTGAGAGAGACACACAGAGAGTTTGTATGTGTGAGAAAGACAGAGAGTTTGTGTGTGTGTGAGACACAAACTCTCTGTCTCTCACACACACACACACACACAAACTCTCTGTGTGTGTGTGTGTGTGTGTGTGTGTGTGAGACAGAGAGTTTGTGTGTGTGTGTGAGACAGAGAGTTTGTGTGTGTGTGTGAGACAGAGAGTTTGTGTGTGTGTGTGTATGTGTGCTGGGGCCCTGACTACAGCAGAGATAAGAATATGTGTATGTGTGTGTGTGTGTGTGTGTGTGTGTGTGTGTGTGTGTGTGTGTGTGTCTGAGAGAGACAGAGTGTGTGTGTGTGTGTGTGTGTGAGAGAGACAGAGTGTGTGTGTGTGTGTGAGAGAGAGAGAGAGAGAGAGAGAAGGGAGTGTATATTCACACTCTGTCTGCCTGAATGTTAATTTCCTTTGACTTTGACATTTGCTCAGATGTTTGTGAAAAAGGTTTTTCATGTTTGTCAACAATATCTTGTTTAGCCAGATTTGCTTATCGAATGAGGTCAGATTGATTTGAGCAGTGACTACAGTTTACACAAGGCTAGGTTTGCTAAGCTCTTGTCCAGAACAACACCTGTTTGCGTTGGTCATGGAAAACTCCTCAAACTACAGGAGCTGAGTAGTGTTGGACTATATGATGCTGAAATGCAAGTTGGGAAAATTAATTTGATTTCACGCTGTGGTTCTCACACTTTGTTTGTGAAAATCCTGAAACCTTGGGTCTCCACATAAACAGATGGACGTATGTCTTAGGGCAGTCCTCATATGTCTTAGGGCAGTCCTCATATGTTTTAGGGCAGTCCTCATATGTCTTAGGGCAGTTCTCATATGGGGTCTTTGTGCGAGGGCCTTCACAGCCTTGTACACATTTGTGCACAAGGTGCATTCTTCTCAAAATAAAGCAATGATAAGGCAACTTATCAGTAAACTCAGTATTCAGTAAACTCATTACTCAGTGAACTCAGTAAACTCATTACTCAGTAAACTCAGTACTCAGTGAACTTAGTACTCTTAAACTCAGTACTCAGTAAACTCAGTACTCAGTAAACCCAGTACTCAGTGAACTCAGTGAACTCATTACTCAGTAAACTCAGTATTCAGTGAATTTTGTGAGCTCAGTACTCAGTAAACTCAGTGCTCAATAAACTCTACTCAGTAAACCCAATACTCAGTGAACTCAGTGATCTCAGTACTCAGTACAACCTGGAGAAGGGACTGAATTTTATCCTCAGGAATAAAACATAATACATTGTTATATATGACATTCAATATTAAATGAACCTGACATCTAGTATTCACTGAATGTTTTCAGAATTCGTTATGTAAGGAGCTAAATAAATGATGGCATAATCTGATAAAGGACTGATAAATATGTTATTTTGACTGGTAAATTATTTATATTTTTGCCGTAAAAATGTCGACAAATCCAATCTCTAATCCAACCCAACCCAGTTGAAATCTGTTCTCATCCAGAAAAGTCAGTACGTCCTCAGTCCAACTGCTCAGTGCGGGACAGTCCTTTCACCTTTAGCTTTAGGTTCTGCCACGGTTTCTGTATCAACCAGCCTTGCTAAGTTTTCTGTGAGTAACACTCTGACCTTTATGAATGTGAGCCGAACTGTGGAAGACCGGTAGTAGAGAGACAGCTCTGTTTCCTCCCCTGTACCACGCCACCACAAGCCAAAAACAATAATACCACAGCTCAATAACTGGAGCTACGCTTACGATAACTCTTATGCATTCCAGTTAAAATTAAATATTAACCATTTAACATCAAACATAATGCTTAATTATTCATTAGTACCATTAGAGAATTTCTAATTCAAAGGCCATAAGTAATTATTTTTTTAAGTATTATGTCAACCACAGTTGAATATCAGGAGCCTTAAGAGTGTTTAGTGACCTTTATGTTCATGGGCATTATGTTAAGAGTTGCTTTTGATAGACTGAGATACAGTTTTAGAATTATGATATGTCTGTGTGTGTGTGTGTGTGTGTGTGTGTGTGTGTGTGTGTGTGTGTGTGTGTGTAAGTGCTGGTTTAGTAATAGGGTTCCCTGCAGCAAAATTAAACCTCCAAGACCTTTTGATCTGCAGCAATAAAACCATGCCCTCACCAGTCCAAACCTGTGCTGAATCTTCAGTGAGTACCTGTGCTGAATCTTCAGTGAGTACCTGTGCTGAATCTTCAGTCAGTACCTGTGCTGAATCTTCAATCAGAAATACAATACAGATATAATACAATACAGATCTAAATACAGTACAGATTTATTTCATAGAAACAATGATGGCAATGTTTTACAGAGTTCAAGAGAGTGTCTGAACAGCTACACTTACTTAATATGAATATTCAACACTACTGAACATTATATGCTTACCACTGAACAATATTCTAAAAGTGAGAATGTATGTGTGTCTGCACATGTACATGTCCGTGCTGTGAGATTTGCTAAAAATGGCTTAAAAAGCAATTTTGTGGATGCAGGCCCTGGCTGAGATTGGGTCTGCAGTGAGGCTACCTGGCTCAGGATGAGTGGCTGACTTCAGTGCTCCGGTTTTGTTCTGGTGTTATCTGCCCCAGCAGACCTCGTGCCCAGTGTGTGTGTCCTGTTTTTTTTGTATGCACAGATGTGGAGTGGAGTCAGGGTTGGGGCCCATGAGATCACCCTGTGTTGCCCCTTTTCAGGGCAGTGGCCAGTGACATTGCTGGATGGCAGACCTCTGGCCACGCCGGGAGACATGAATAAACGAGGCAGCGTGTTACCACAGTGCCGTCATTAAGTGCATAACAGATGGCTCTAGAACGCCTCTGTCTCCAGTGGCCATGGTTTATGGTCTATGCCTGTATTTATTGCTCAGCTTCATACCTTTCATAACTCTTAGCTCCACACCTTTCAGGACTCTTAGCGCTACACCTTTCAGGACTCTTAGCTCCACACCTTTCAGAACTCTTAGCTCCACACCTTTCAGAACTCTTAGCGCTACACCTTTCGGAACTCTTAGCGCCACACCTTTCGGAACTCTTAGCGCCACACCTTTCGGAACTCTTAGCTCCACACCTTTCGGAACTCTTAGCTCCACACCTTTCGGAACTCTTAGCTCCACACCTTTCGGAACTCTTAGCTCCACACCTTTCAGAACTCCTAGCTCCACACTTTTCAGAACTCAGACCTGTAGCAGGGGCAGGCATCAGAGGAGCTCTAAAAGTCTCACTCTTTCTCAAAGTTTCACAGTTTACATCTCTCTTTAGCCCTCTCTTCTTCTCTCTTCTTCACTCTATCTTTTCACTCCCTCTCTTCGATACTATCTTTCTATCTCTCCCTTTCTCTCAATCTCTCTCTCAGCCTGATCTCGTTGCCTAATGCCAATGTTTATTCATGCTGGCACAACACAACAGTAACCAAGTCGAGTGTCACAGTTGGCTCTCACCATGGTGATAAGCGTGCCAAAGAGCAAAGAAGAGAGACTCTCGGAGAAACAACACATGGAAGGAACAGAAAGGTTAGAAATGGAGATATAAAGGGAGAGAGAGAGAGAGGCAGAGGGAGAGAGAGAGAGGCAGAGAGAGAGAGAGAAATGAAAAAGATCTGCTTAAACGCTTATAGATAAGGAGAAGCCAATAAAACGAGGGTGTAGGAGAGAAGTGTATATAGAAAGAACAGCTAGAAGAGAAGTGTTGCGGACTAGAGAATACATGGTATCAGGCAGAGCCCAGCAGGGTGGCACTGAGCCTGGCAGAGTGGCTGTCGCAGGCAACACCATACGGTTCATGCCAGGATTCATCAGGCTACTCTGCTTGCCAGGACTGATGCCAAGTACAGCATCTCTCGCAGGGATCAGCACTGGCAGAGGGCACTTTCACACTGATCCCAGAGCAGCTTTGCTCTTTTTCAAATTATACATAGGGTTTGGATTTTGGGTAAAGGTTGTTTTGCAATACAGATCATTTCAACCTAGAAGGCTACAGAGAGTTTGTGCACCGGTGTGACATGATTGTAGAGAAGTCAAAGCATTTTCCTACTGATGACAAGACGGATTCTGATGAGTGATATGTATAATGTATATCCTATATGACAAATCAGAAATCAGAAAATTCAAGAACTTGAATGCTAGATCATTTATCAAGTTAATGCAGCCATCAGATCGTTTTTTGCGTCAAATGTTATGGGGATGACATGGTTCCCCAGCCATACCCGTGACTTTATGGGGCTTGAAAGGAAGTGAAGAAAGATATCTGACATCATAAACTGTTACTTTAGTCTTGCTGTGTAGATTTCACGTAATAGTTGCTTGGAGTAACCCGTGTGTGCTGGCATGCTCAGTCGTCCCTCGGCAGTTGGGTGACAGATGGGTGTAACTCTGACATAAACGTCTGAAGGAGCTGTCATATGTTATCATGCAGTTCTGCATGCGGCAAAAAGCCAAGGCAACATGGCCCATGCCTCAGCCTCTCTCTCTCTCTCTCTCTCTCTCTCTCTCTCTCTCTTTCTGTTGTTCTCTGGTTAACCGTTCCATCTGCTCTTCAAACCTCTTATGTGCCCTGGTGAGCCATATTCCCTTTCTTAGCAAGCTGTTTGAGACTCCTTCCCAAGTCTAGATGACATGAGAGAGCCTCTCTCTGCTGCTTGAGCTCCTCAGTCTCCCAGCTTCTCACCATCACACCGTCGCTGTCATGAGAGTTGCTTCGGTTCCCCGAGAACACAATGCTGTGACACGTTCTGTTGTGGCTTTTTGATGCTGAGGACTGTGGTGTTAGTAGTGACTCTACAGGCCTGTATCTGAGGACTGTGGTGTAAGCAGCGAGTCTACAGGCCTGTATCTGAGGACTGTGGTGTTAGTAGTGACTCTACAAGCCTGTATCTGAGGACTATGGTGTTAGTAGTGACTCTACAGGCCTGTATCTGAGGACTGTGGTGTAAGCAGCGAGTCTACAGGCCTGTATCTGAGGACTGTGGTGTTAGTAGTGATTCTACAGGCCTGTATCTGAGGACTGTGGTGTTAGTAGTAACTCTACCGGCCTGTATCTGAGGACTGTGGTGTTATTAGCGAGTCTACAGGCCTGTATTTGAGGACTGTGGTGTTAGTAGTGATTCTATAGGCCTGTATCTGAGGACTGTGGTGTTAGTAATGACTCTACAGGCCTGTATCTGAGGACTGTGGTGTTAGTAGTGACTCTACCGGCCTGTATCTGAGGACTGTGGTGTTATTAGCGAGTCTACAGGCCTGTATTTGAGGACTGTGGTGTTAGTAGTGATTCTATAGGCCTGTATCTGAGGACTGTGGTGTTAGTAATGACTCTACAGGCCTGTATCTGAGGACTGTGGTGTTAGTAGTGAGTCTACAGGCCTGTATTTGAGGACTGTGGTGTTAGTAGTGACTCTACAGGCCTGTATCTGAGGACTGTGGTGTTAGTAGTGAGTCTACAGGCCTGTATCTGAGGACTGTGGTGTTAGTAGTGAGTCTACAGGCCTGTATTTGAGGACTGTGGTGTTAGTAGTGACTCTACAGGCCTGTATCTGAGGACTGTGGTGTTAGTAGTGAGTCTACAGGCCCTCAATAAGTTGACATATGTAATGGGATTGAAAGGTAACTAAGGTGATATATCTAAGGTGTCCCATTAACTTGGGTGGTATTTCTAAACTGCTTTGTTTTGTGAAATGATCATTACTTGTAGTAGATGGAATCAGTCATTCATTTGGTCTGACTAAGAATGACTCATTCATTTGGTCTGATTCAGAATTACTTGTTCATTTGGATAGGGTTAGGGTCGTAACCCTAACCTAACCCTAACTTAACTTATTAACCTAACTCTAACCCATACTGAACTGATCCTGTAGAAAATCTTACACAGTGCAGTGTTACGAGCCCACCTTGTAACCTTGTTACCACTTTTGTAACAGAAAATACTTTTTTTTATTTTTAACTATTTGCTGCTATTCGTGTTATTCCACATTAGCTGTTAAATTAATTTCCCCTTCATCCTTTCTTCTTCTTTCTCCCTTTTCCCCATCTGTCACCTCCTTCTCTGTCTCCACCCGCTTCTCTCTTATGCCCCGCCTCCTCTCTCCAGCTCCTCCTCTCTGTCTCCACCTGTTCCTCTCTTATGCCCCGCCTCCTCTCTCCAGCTCCTCCTCTCTGTCTCCACCTGTTCCCCTCTCATGCCCCGCCCTCCACATCATCTAGACAACACTGGGTTCCAGTGCACTTGCACGTATAGCCTTGGATAGGCGCTTTTATTCCAGGCAACGGACATGTTTATGAATATATCAGGATATGCGCTCCCTTCCCCTACCTGCTCCACTAGGTGAACTACACAAGCACTTCCTCCCACATCCTGTTTCACTGAGTTAATCATTTTCAGCAGTTGCTGGGTGGAGATGACGGAACTGGAAAAGCAGACCTCACCAGGATGGATTTAGGGTGGAGACATTGTCTGTCAGGATGGATTTAGGGTGGAGACATTGTCTGTCACAGTAACAGTGGATCTCAGATGTTTCACGGAAGGACAGCATTATGTGTTTCCAGCATTATGTGTTTAGAGAAGTCATATAAAATTCCTCCACCCCTTCTCTCTCTCTCCCTCTCTCTCTCTCTCTCTCTCTCCCCCTCTCTCCCCCTCTCTCCTCAGTCTCTCTCTCTCTCTCTCCCCCTCTCTCCTCAGTCTCTCTCGCTCTCTCTCTCTCTCTCCCCCTCTCTCCTCAGTCTCTCTCTCTCTGTCTGTCTGTCTCTCTCTTTCTGTCTCTCTGTCTCTAGGAAGGTGACAGGAAGTAACTGTTGTATTGGAAGCCAGCAGGGCTGTCTGAATGATGTAATATCCTGTCCTTTCTTTCTGTCACTAGCCCCCTCAGTGACACCAAGCTCCGAGGGGCACTGGGGTCCAATTTCAGATATAGTCCTTTCATTTTCATGCCTAGATATAGCTTGCTGGAGCAATGTTAACACTTTAATAAACTGTCAATCATAATTAATAAGATTAATTGGGGCACCACCCTGATTAACAGGGAAAAATAATGAAGTTTAATTAATTTATTCATGATTATTAAACAAATAAGCAAAGCACTGAAATAAAGCGACATGAAACTCAAGTCTGTTTTAACCGCTTAGCGAGAGGATATTGGCTTGGTCTCAAAAAGAAAAATTTAAGTCTTTATTTCTTCTTGTTGCAGTCCTTCTGGTAACTTACTGGGGGTGGAACACCCCCCACACACACCTTCTCTCATTTCCCACTCTGCCCTGCCCTGTTGATGTTTCTCAGATATATGCTGCGAAAAGGGCACGGCTTGGTTCATGCATATTCAAAATCCTTTGATTTCATGATGGGGATAAAGATTGCTCTCAAGTAAGGTACCCCACAAATCAATTAATCAAAAGAAAACAATCACACATTTCTTAAACAATTTCATGCCTCACGGGCCTAGAATGAAGTGTGCAAACAAAAGTATGAAGATCTACAATGGCTGACGTGATTGGACAGGCAATTTATTTCCTTTCTTATTTTCTTGAAGTTACAGATTATTGACTTTAGTATATTATGACTAATTGGTTCATGTAAGATTTCTATCAAGCACAATTAGGAATGGTTAGCAATTTATTTACACTAAACATGAGGTAAACAACACACAAGTGAACTGAGTATGAGGAATTTGCAAATTAATAATGAACAAATATTGAAGAGAATAATGAAACAATGAACAGTTATCAATAATGGAAGCAAACGTCACAATTTGAAGATTATATTAAGATAGCCATACATAGCCATTATAGTAGATTAGAATAGCAAGTTATTATTTTGTGAAGACACGGGAAAAGAAACATGTATATCTGTGAACATATCTCTGTGGAACGAGAAAAGTAGGATTTCAGTCTGATGGAATTTAGGGTCATAGTTCCTTGAAGTATAAGCAGGCTGGTTCTTGCATTCCAGTCTGTGGGTTTATGACACCTAAGAGGAGGGGGAGGTGTCAGACAGTCCGGCCCACATGGTAAGCCCCACCATGATGCCAAAGGGGTCCTTGTTTTTGTCTGTGGGCCGGAGCGGAGAGTCTCATCAGGGGGATAAGTTGTATGTACCGTCACTACACCGTTCATATTCATAGCTGGATATAGTTTGTTAATTTCATCCTCTTTTCAGTTCTGTATCTGTCTCTGTCTCGAGTTTTATTGTTCAGTGGTGCGTTATTAACATGAATGTTTGCAGGTTGTTCAGCAGATAATAAATACATTCAGTAAAGAATAAACATACAAAAAAAGATTATTTTAAAAAGATGTATTATAAATTAATATGAACATATGAAGAATCAACAGGTATAGAAAACTGATGGTTTGCTATCCTGGTTGTCATGACAGCATAACAAGGTCTGACAATCCTGCCATCTTCATTTGTCCCTCTGATCGTCAGACCCTTGGGGGTGTGTGTGTGTGTGTGTGTGTTTGGTTTCCAGAGTAAATGCTGGTAATTTTATTATAAAGTGATTTCCTAATTGAATCATATTTGAAGCACTGTGTTTAGGAGGAGTGCTTTATCTGCAAGACAGCAGGGGAGGAGCGCGTGTCCTCCCTGGGCAGCGATGAGTCTGTCTGGGGTTGTAGTGCTTGCCCAGCAGGGAGCCAGTCCACGCTGTCCTTGGGTGCTTGTGTCTGTGGCTTCGGTTAGATTCATGGCTCATATAGTTCTAGGACCAGAGAGCGATGAAGTTTGTTTCAGGTTTTTGTTTATTCTAACAAATATAGCAGGTTTATTTTTGTATTGGTTCTAATTTTTAGGGTCAAATGTTTTGGAGAGGTTCTAGGTACCATGACACTGTTTGGTGTTTGGAATGTTTAAAGTTTCAGGTCACTGAGTCTTGAGATCAGATTGTGTAGGTCACATTTATTTGAGTTCAACAACAAAGAAAGCTGCCCTTACAGTTCTGTGGGGTGTGTGCTTGTCTTTCTGTGATTTGGGGTGTGTGCTTGTCTTTCTGAATCAACTAGATTTCTTCTCCTTTATTTTTTATTTTTTCACTTTAGGTGATTTATTTTGGTTTCCAACTTTTCTTTCATTTCTTGTTAAAAAAATCAAAACAGTGTGTGTGTGTGTGTGTGAGCATGTGCATAAGCATGTGTGTGTCAGTGCGTAACTGTGTGTGTCTGTGTGTGTCATAAGCATGTGTGTGTCAGTGTGTGTCTGTGTGTGTCATATGCATGTGTGTGTCATGCATGTGTGTGTCGGTGTGTGTCTGTGTGTGTCATATGCACATAGATGAAAGAGAGTGCAGAACTCTTGGATCCTGCTCTGTGAGTAACCAGCTGCACAAGTGTTCCTCATTGCAACAGGGCTCCAGGGGCAACTTTACACAGCTTTGCTTGCTGGAACACACACACACACACACACACACACACACACACACACACACACACACACACACACACACACACACACACACACACACACACACACACATACTGTTCTGAGAATGTTTTAGCGTGCACATACATGTTTGGTTTGGTAATCAGAACTGTGGCTGGTTGGTTTGTCTGGTAATCAGACCTATGGCCTGTTGGTTTGTCTGGTAATCAGACCTATGGCCCGATGGTTTGTCTGGTAATTAGACCTGTGGCTGGTTGGTTTGTCTGGTAATCAGACCTATGGCCCGTTGGTTTGTTCAGTACTCAGTCTGGCATGAGAGGTGAGCAGCCTTGGTTGTGTGATTAACACTTTATTCCATCGCAATCCTTTATTCGCGCCACAAAGTAAACATGCACTCAAGACAAATGGGTCGTCTTGCTGTGGGTCAGTCCTTATGTTTGGTCCCAGAGTTATGGGCGACAGTGAGAAGCTCATTTTAAACTCATTTATGATCGACACCCTCCCTCGAAGGCTGGAGGGAGAGTGTACATGTGTGTGTGTGTGTAATTCTTCCTCTGAGCAGCTGCACTGGACCACTCCCCGTGCCATCTGAAGGGCCCCTGCTGATGTATAGCTCCCCGGACAGATCACATCGTCATAACAACATCTTTCATGAGCCCCCACCCTAACTGTTCAGCCCCATCTGATCTGTCAGGCATGGGATTCAGAGATTTACCCTCTTTGCGTGAAGACAGATGAAACCGTGTCCAAGGTGCAGGCCTCACGTGTATGAAAGATGCCTTCATTTATCAGAATTATGGTTCTGGAGTAAGCATATGGGTCTACAGTGCCAGTCTACATATGGGTATACAGTGCATGGATACTGATTGGAGCACTCTTTAAACACCTTTAAAACATCTTTAAAGCTTTAAGCACCAGGTGATGAAATTAAATGAGTATTTTGGCAAAAATGTTAACATGGACAGAAGTGAATTAAACAGCGTGGAGCCTGTTGGCATTATCGGATGGTTAACTGGTACTAGCGGCTATGAGCTAACAGTATTCTCATTAGGTCAAACTGTCCTTCTGGGAGTGCTGAAGGTGAAATGTTCTCAGTCCTCCTAAAGCAGGCGCTGGTCAGAGATGTCGATGCCACTGAAGAATGTCTCACATACACAGAGAGAAGGGAAAGATTCCTAATCACTGTGAGAAATATGTGCTCTAAATGAAATTGGAGAGGACCTGATACAGTGACTTGTGGGCACTTTGTAGTGTCCTTAGCCTGTCCTTAAAGACGTCTGTGGGTGGTTCTCTCTCTGTCTGCGTTTATGAGAAGGTTATTTTTGTGGACTGTTGCTAGGGGTGATGTATTCGACTATTTGTACATGTCCATGGTGTTTGTCTTTCACTTGGCGGGCTCGAACAGACCCACGGCTGCCAGGCCTGAGACATTCGCCAGGTCTGGTTTCTCTGGCGTTTTTTGTACATAACAGCATTCTGATTTTCTTACTACTGAACTAAACATGGCTGATGGTCTCCTTTATGGCTGTTGGTCCTGGTAGCCTGCAGACCTTCTCCATGCCCTGAAGGATCATTGGCACTCTTGGTAAAGAGCAAATCATGAAAAATGAAATACGAAAAAAAAGTCCACTTAAGGGCTCTCTGTTGCACTGACTCTCTGATGGAAAACAAACCTCTGTGAAGAAAAATGACTCAACGACTCAAGCAATCATTACCTCTCCTCAAACCTATCACGACCAACCATCACTGATGGATTTTCTCATTTATACATTTTCCGTTTTTTAAAGCACACCTTTGGGTGATTTTAAGTAATTATCATTGAATATGGGGAATATGTGTCCAGACCCATATTCTTGTTCACTGGGGGCTTGGACTTGGACATTTCTAAAACTACTTTGTGACAACATCTGTTGTAAGAATTTGACTTGACATGACTTTGACATTGATTATTCAGTGAGAAGCAGTTAGTACTTCTATTCAGTATCTGCACAGTAAATAACTGAACACTAGCAGGTGAACCTATGGCGGTGGTGATGGACTCCATTGCAGCCATGAAGGGAGAGTAGGTGGGACATGCAGATCAGCCAATCAGGTAAGGCTGGAGGGTCCAGGATGGTCAAGCTGGTCCAATCAGCATCAGACGAGATGAGATCAGCAAAGAAAGGAAACACTGAACTAGTTAGCTCTGTTTGGAACGCACTGGACAGTTATATGTGATTAACAGAGCGGAGCACACCACGGCCTCTGGCAGAACTAGAGTGACGGTTTTAGACCATTTGTCGGGTAGGGGGTGTTTTGAAGCCAAGTATTAAATTAAATTAATTAATTCATGTATTTATTAATTTATGCTAGCCTACATGACTGATAGAATACAGGCCCAATGAATCGAAGTGTGTTGTTTTTCTGAGCAAAAAACGGATGTGATGTTTAACAGTGAATGTTCACATCAGGTTCAGTGCATTTGTAAAACTTTTGCATTATTTCTGTTCTCTTCTCTTTCATAAATGTGTGGCAGAGATGTTTGTGTAAGAATATGTCTACACATTCTGCTCAGTTTGGCTGTGTGAAACTGCACCTTTGGGTTGGATCAAATTAGTCCATCTTTATGAATTTTCTGATTACCTGTAGGTGGTGCTATTGTTCTAAATCCAAAATAATCTGCTTCAAGGCATTTTTAACAGCAAATAAGAATGTCATAAGTTTACTCTGATGATGTGATAAGCTTACTCCAATTATGTCATACGTCTACTCTGACATCTTTATTAGTTCAAAGATATGGAGGGCTTGGCTTCACTAGTACTGGAACCAGTTCCTAGAGCTTTAGTATGGGGAGAGCCATCAGACCCCTTCACCCTCCACACAGGTACGTGGTCTCTCAGGGAGACCGTCACCCTCCACACAGGTACGTGGTCTCCCTGAGAGTCCGTCACCCTCCACACAGGTACGTGGTCTCCCTGAGAGACCGTCACCCTCCACACAGGTACGTGGTCTCCCTGAGAGACCGTCACCCTCCACACAGGTACGTGGTCTCCCTGAGAGACCGTCACCCTCCACACAGGTACGTGGTCTCCCTGAGAGACCGTCACCCTCCACACAGGTACGTGGTCTCCCTGAGAGACCGTCACCCTCCACACAGGTACGTGGTCTCCCTGAGAGACCGTCACCCTCCACACAGGTACGTGGTCTCCCTGAGAGACCGTCACCCTCCACACAGGTACGTGGTCTCCCTGAGAGACCGTCACCCTCCACACAGGTACGTGGTCTCCCTGAGAGACCGTCACCCTCCACACAGACACGAGGCCTCCGTGAGACACCATCACTCTTTGCTCCATCCTCCACCCCAAGATCTACACCATTTATCCAACATGAAAACTATATTCCAAAACCTTGACTACACAAATCAGTTTTCAACCTAGGCCTAAAAATATTTAAAACTGACTGGAAGGTTATCAGAAATGCTCTTCACACTGTTTATAACACTATCACACTGTTTATAACACTATCCAGAGATATGACACTATCACACTGTTTATAACACTATCCTGAGATATGACACTATCACACTGTTTATAACACTATCCTGAGATATGACACTATCACACTGTTTATAACACTATCCTGAGATATGACACTATCACACTGTTTATAACACTATCCAGAGATATGACACTATCACACTGTTTATAACACTATCCTGAGATATGACACTATCACACTGTTTATAACACTATCCAGAGATATGACACTATCACACTGTTTATAACACTATCACACTGTTTATAACACTATCACACTGTTTATAACACCATTTCACTGCGTGTTGTACTGTGTATGACTATGTATGTGACAAATAAACCAAACTTGAAACTTAGTGTCATATCTCTGGATAGTGTTTCAAGTTTCAAGTTTGGTTTATTTGTCACATACATAGTCATACACAGTACAACACGCAGTGTGATAGTGTTATAAACAGTGTGATAGTGTTATAAACAGTGTGATAGTGTTATAAACAGTGTGATAGTGTCATATCTCTGGATAGTGTTATAAACAGTGTGATAGTGTCATATCTCTGGATAGTGTTTCATCACACTGTTTATAACACTATCACACTGTTTATAACACTATCCAGAGATATGACACTATAACAAAATGCTAGTGGTCAGGGAAACATCAGAGAATACATACATGAAATGAGACTGAAGGGTGTTGACCTTCATAAAACGTTGCCACTTTTACCGGAGAAGATGAGATGGGTTTGGCCTACAAACAGTTAACACCATACAGAAAACAACCTGAGTTCTACTGTGAAGTTGAGAATGTGTGATGATGTGGACTGTTTTTTTCTTCCAGTACCTCAGAGTTGTCAAGAAACACATCATTGTGGATTCCATCAAATACCAGCAGATTTTTACTTAAAACCCGCTTGCATCTGCCACGGTGCTAAATCTGGGTGTTGGTTGGATCTTACAAAGACAGTATTCCAAAATGTACAACCAACAGCACACGGAAATGTTCCACGGATAAGAATCAAGCTTGTGCAGCTGCCATCTCAGTCCTCTCAACTGAACTCCCCAGAAACACTGTAAGGTAAAGTGATTAATTGCTGGTGTGTCACACCTGTATCTCGTTATCTTCCTTGTTAGTAAGCCCTGTTTAGCTGTTGTGCTTTTTTGCTGTCTGACCCTGTGTTGTGCACGCTTCTTTAGGGTTATCCATACTGTATCATGCTTTACTGTCTGTTCTCTTTTATATGTTAGTGTCATGCCTCGTGTTTTACTTTAGTTTTTGTTGACATGTTTAAATAAATGTCTGTGTTTAACAACGGCTCTCCTCTCCTCTCCTGTAGGACTCAGTACTGTCATCTCAAACAGAAGGAGTACCAATCCTTTTGTGTTTTTGTGAAATTAAAAAAATAACTTTACTGCACTCTCATTCATGTCATATACTCCATTCATGATCACCCCAGTGAACAGCACTGGCGTGTTTCTAGATCTTTCTCTTGTTCATCTTTATCACGGGTGCCAATAAATCTTGATGACGCTGTATCCTCCTTAATCCTCCTTACATGATTCGAGTAGGGTAAAAAAGCCTTGAGGATGGTCTGGTTAGATTAATCAGGCCTATTAAAGCAGTCAGAAAACTGCCGAAGCTGCCATGCTCCAGGAGTTGTTACTAAAGGAAATGTGTTGTGGAGCTGGGAGTGTGGTCCAGTCCCTGCACTTCACACAACTGAGTTACAGCCTTTTTTGTGTTTAGCTCATGGCTCTGGGGGCTAATCCTGCCCTTATCAGCAAGATTCACTTTTGGAAAAGTGCTAACCACTTGTTTTCTGTGTATTTTGCTAGAGTATTAGCCAGCAAAGACCAGAATTGACTAAATATTTACAGGATGGATATTTATTAATATCATATATAGTTTGAGATAGACATCTGTTAATTCAGTGCTTACAAAAAATAAACACACTTTTATTAGGAGATTTAGATTGTTATTTCCATAAATGTTAACATAAGTTTACAACCATAAATTTACTTGCTAGAGCCAGTCTAATTACTGGGTGACTGCAAAAATATTTCTTAAACTATGTGTTCTGAGATTCATAATATTTAAAATTAGAGTTGTGAATTTAATTTTGTGAATTAGGTCTAAGGCCTTGTCTTGCCCAATATCCATGATGTTAGTATAGTAAAACTCCAGCCTTGTAATGGACTCAGTCCAAGCACATATCAATTACTATTATTATTATTATTATTCTATACCAGAACTCTGATTATTTTAACGTGTTGGGATCTTGGCTGACAAAATGTTAAAGATGTCTTGTTTCCTCTTCCTCCGTACAGATTATTTATATCCAGAGGATTGTGCAGAACGCTCTGCCTATAATCAGATCTCTTCTAAAGGGAACTTGATATTTGACAGACCATTCAGCTTTTTTTCTTATTTAATAAGAGTCTTTTAAAAATGAATGAGCCAGCCGGAATACTTCCATCTGTCTGAAGAAAGAACGGCACTCGGGCAAAGAGATGTAAGCGAGGTCGTGAACCTCTGTGCTTTTATGAGATGTGGGAAAATTTTGATGCGTTTTACTTCGATATTTGAGTACAGTGCTAAAATCCATATGTGAAAGACTGGGGCTTGTTAATTCTAACATGTCAACAGCAGTCAGACTGGTGTTAACACACCGTGGTACTCCCCAAAGCCTGGAGGCTGAGCAGAGTGTGAGAGCGTCCTCTCCTGCAGGCTTGTGCGCACTATGCTGGCTGTGCTTTGGCACGCTGGTTCTCTGGTTCTCTTCTGGGTCGTGTTAAAGACCCACAGAGACACTGGTTCGCTCTGAACATTCAGGGACCTGTAAGTTCTTGCTCTGGCCTTCAGTAAAACAGACCGTTCGAGTAGTAGCACTTCCATCAGAAACAGATCTTTAGTCTGAAGATAAAGAAAGGAGTTTTGGTTGGAGCTGGGCAGTAAAGTACAGCTTTTAGCTGTGGGTCACTCCCAGGGCCTTAATGTACCTTCTGTCTCTTTAGAAATGCCATTTTTAGATGTGCACTAGTACTTCAGTGGATCCAGGCCTTACCCTGATGCTTCTCCGCTCTGCGCTGCCTTTGTATTGGGAATCGTCTGTGGTCTCATAGCTGCTGCTCAGGATGATACAATTTCCATCTTGTATTGCACATTCCCTCCTAGTGCTGGGGCAGGGGCACTGGGTTTCCATAGCAACTGCGTCCCATTCATAGGAGACTGCAATCAAATCATTGCAGTCTCACTCTCAGTCTCTCTCTACTTGTGTGTGTGTGTGTGTGTGTGTCTGTGTGTGTGTGTGTGTGTGTGTGTGTGTGTGTAGAATAAATGCAATGAATATGGAATATAGAGGGCAATAAATAATTTCTCTGTGCTTCATCTTAAAATTGGACAGTAGCCCTGTACTGCACAGACAGACTTCAGCTTCTCCCCATAAACAGTTCCCTATCTAAAAAGCTCAATAAAGTTCCAAGGTAAAAGTCAGACTTAAACACTGCAGCTGAGTCTATGGCATATTACCATGATAGTTTTAAGAGGCTAATGTTTTCCACAGTGGGACTACTAAATGCACTAAACGTATGCTCCTGAACATCACTGCTGATCTTAGACGCCGCTGGGTTGGGAGGCCTCCGTGTACTCAGATCTGTGCTCCTCTCTGATTGGTTTAGCCCGCGTCATGCTGTGGTTCAGTGAACAGACGAGCGCTCAGCTCTTGGCAGCGGAAGGGCAGGTGAAGCCAATACACAGAGCTGTGTTTCAATTCTGACATGAGATGAGTAACGCATGTGTGAGCGTGTGTTTATGACCATGTATGTGTGGCAGCGGGGTGTTTGCTACAGAGTCATCATCACACGCATCGAGTCAGAACGGATCCGAGCCCTGCAGTGTGCGCGTGCGCACACACACACACACACACACACATATATATTGGATCCATATTGTCCAACCTGGTTTGACTCTCTTTGTGCTCTCCGTTCAGATGGTCTTTGGCATGTTGGTTGTCTTAAACCAATGAAGGAGGCTTTCTGAGGCAGATGAGGGGCACTGTGTGTGAGGAGACAAGCGGTTAGCTAGCCAGCACTCAGACCTCATGACTGGAGATGGATGAAGTAAAGCGTAAATATCACTGCCCAGACACGACACCTACGGCATTTGAGAAAGTTAACTACTGCTGTAAGATGCCAGGAGACATGAATGCCAGGAGCCATGTACAACATACATGTCTGTTGAAATAGACATGGTTGAGACCGTAGGCTACAAAATACAAACCACAAACCACCCATAAGACATACAATGGGAAGCCCATAAGTGAGACTTCAGAGGTGGCTCTAGAGATAACAACACTGGCAATCATACTGCACAGGTACACACAACACGCAGTGGTCAAAGAGTCAATGTCCTCTTCACCAAAGACCCATCCAAAGAGCCAAAGAGCCATGACTGTGGACCCACCCAAAGTATGTGGGAGAATGAATGCTCACACAACACCAGCAGTCAGTGTTTGAGATCTCCCAGGGCAGGAGCCAGTCAGCATTACAACAGCAGAATTCCAAGAGCAGGTCAGAAACATGAAGACCTGGGCTGCCTCTGGCCCAGACATGCCCCACACCTACTGGTTAAAAAAAAATCACGTCTGCCTAGCAGAATAAATGAACAAGCTGCTAGCAACCGGCTTCCATCTAGGAAGGCAAACACAAGCACGACTGTGCTGGTCATGAAGGAGCCCCACAAGAGAAAATCACCATCCACCTACAGACTAATTACCTGCCTGCCCATATGGAAGCTCCTGTCAGGAACACTAGCCACCCAAGACCAGACCACTCCTCACAATGCACCACACACTCTACCCAAGACCAGACAATTCCTCACAACATACCACACACTCGACCCAAGACCAGACCACTCCTTACAACGTACCACACACTCCACCCAAGACCAGACCACTACGAAGCTTAAGGTACACTGTCCAGGGTGAGACATGAAACATCCACCCAAGCAATGTTCTACAAGGATGAGCAGATGAGGGAGTGCCTCAGATAGGGGATGTGGTCACCATGGAAACAGAGTAGGTGCCAGGGCAGAATAAGCCCCTTCACGGAATGTACAACTGACAGATAGCAGGGTTGGCTTTTAAAAGACAATTCTGCCAATGGTCAATCGAAGACCCACGATGCAGACTGTGTACAGGAGCCTCTGAAACGATCCAGCACCTAGTAGCAGGATGGAAGCATGCTGGGAAAACACATTGAGAGACAACCAAGTGTCAGGGGTCATATACAGGAACATATACAGGACATATTAGCTAGACACATCCAAGCCCAGATGCAAAGAACCGCAAAAAATGCATCCTGTTAATATCTGAAAAGCACGGCTCAGATCCTGTGGGAACCTCCAGACTCAGACAGATAAGCAAGTAGGGGAGAACCAGACATCGTGATAGTGGACAAGATACAGAAAACAGCAGGCATAAAGAAAAAGATACAAGTGCCCACTCAAAGAGCAGGACAGGACATGTAACAGAACAGGACAGGACATGTAACAGATCGGGACAGGACTTTTCCTTCTAACCCTTTGCATTCACTGCATTTAGACCCCTGGATACGTGTGCCAAGAGTCATAAAGTGAAGGGATCGATTTGGATCGATTGTGTGTTGTGTGAACTGGACTCAAAGTATTTTGCTGAATATCAGGAGAGTTCTGAAAAGGCAGTTAAAGAAAGATCAGATCTCTGCTGATCTTACGTGTTTGGTGTTGAGATTATTACCAAACCACCTCTGTTACGTGTTTATGGAGGGTTGATGAACAGAAGACTAATTACAGCAAGAATTACAATTTCTCACTAAATATATTTACATGACATACAGTTCGCCATCAGTGCAATACATAGGAATGTTGCATAATTACCAAATGTTAAAGTCTTTCCTTTGTAAAGAAAAATAAATAAAATGACAAATGGTGAAAACCCAAACATTTACAACTTTTCACATCCAAATAAACAACTTCACAGAAATAATCCCCCAATAAGCATTTCTGAATCAATCCATCCACAATCAGACACAACATTGATCAAACTAAAAATAGAGAGCACGTGTACATAGCATATACTTATCTTCATACAGGTAATGGATTTCTATTGTACAAACTTTTTTTTTCATGTAACTTTGGCAGTGTCCGAAATGAAAGGACAGTATCGGACCCTCAGCAATTGTAATGTGTGAGATTGCCTTTCAAACCGCATGTTCACAGTGATCATTCTGAAAGGCTGGTAGCTTACTGGCCAAAACGAACCGAAAATTAAACAGTCAAAACAAGCAAACAAAAACAGTTAAAAAGTCCAATCCACGTATTCTGTCTTTTCTAGTAAGCACTGAAGGCGAGCCTCGTTGTTGCCGGTGGCTATAAAATTACAAACACCTATGAAGAATTACATAGCAGTCATCGCCATTTAAAAAAGAAACCAATGTTGTTTTGTACAGTCAGCACAGAAGACGCCGTCTGGGAGTGGAGCGGCGCAAGGCCTAGGACCACTTTACTGACAACATGGGAGAAACAGCATGGAAACGCAACATGCATCATCGGCGCCACACTCAGAGAGAGAAAGAGAAAAGGGAGAGAACGCAGGAAAGAGAGAGGTGGATTAAAACAGTTGTGCAAACAAAGAGACGACCAAAATGAAAAACAAACGGTACACATTTTAAGAGAGAATGAAACACGCGCACAGACAGACAGACAAAAGAATCGAGCAAATTTAAAAGGTCACTAAGTTCACCAATAATTGTTAGGAATTTTTCTTTTTCTTCTTTTTTTTTTCTTATTGGGTTTGGCACTTTATCTGAACAAATACCTGCTCAAGAAGACTAATTGTCATACAAAATGTATTCAACGTCTCATTAACGTAACCGTAGAATATATTTACTTAATAGTGAGCATACAGTAGGTAAACACTTTTTAGTACATACTTTTAGTTTTAAAATGAACATTCCAACAGATGTTTTACGCACATGCACAGAAACGAACAACACGACTGTCTCGCGCTGTATCGGCTATCTCCTCCCAGCCACCTCCCCGTTGCGCGTGTCCCCCTGCTCCTCGCGCCAGCGTTCGCCTCAGCCTACCTCTCTATTCCCGTTACGACACCTCTTCGGCCGAGCGCGTGTCCGACTTGAGACGCACAAACTCTTTGGCCACGTCGTCGTTGGTCCTTTGCGAGAGTATCCGCGTGATAGTGAGGCCGGTGTCGTCCATGGCGATGCTGCGCACGAGCGGGTAGGTGGCGCTCACGCTCACCTTGTCGGCTAGTTCGCGGAGCGGCAGCACGGCCACGCCCACCACGCGGTCCTCGCGAGCGAAGCAGTAGTCCTTCACGGACACGTGCAGCTCGTAGCACTCCGGCCCGTGGTCGCTGCTCAGGACGCTGCGGGGGGGGGGGGGGGAGGAGGGAGGGGGAGTGTTAGAGAGCGAGCACTGCGAGGTGCACTCACGCGCACAGTGAAGGCACGTGTCACACTAGCGTGCTAACGTTGCTAACAGAGGGTTACGAAGCCAGCATGGGGGTGGCTGATGACGAGCCAATGGCAGCACATGATCACCACCGGCAGGTTCAGTCACACGATCGCTATCGGCGATAGTGTTTAACAGGTCTGCAGCCTTAACCTTAACCACTTACGACAAGAGCGACAAGAGTCTACAAATTACAAATGTTTTTAGTGCTGGTTACGGTTAAATTTATTATCTTATTGTGCTCGGAATGAATTTTCCACCACTTTGGAGATAATTGTCCCTGGCACAGTGAGGTACTCTATGTACTCAAACGTACTTAGCAGTGGTTTATACGATATTCAAGAACATGACGTTCAAATTTCATATTAAAACTGGCCTTTGTTTCAAATGGCTTTTAGTTCTTGATATTATGACATTTCCTATGCAGGGAAGAGGGCTTTACCGAGGTGAACCACGCTTGGAGGGAAAGACTCAGTAATGGCTGTGCTCGGTCTGAATAGCCTTACTGGTGCAGGGGCTTTTCAAGCAGGCATCCACTCAGTGAAGCCATTGCTTAATTAGACACTGTTTTTTAATTGCCTCTTAATCTTAATTGAGACGCTGGCAAATTCCAACATGAACTGCGCCGGGCAGATACACAGTGATACACAGTGACACTTTAGCACAGTGAACAGAGCTAACCAGATGGGTAGGGATCTCTTAAAATCAACTGAGCAACTAAGCTGTAGTGTGTAAATTATGTCAATAATAATTAATATTTATTTTACACAAAGCAGTCCTCAAAGAGAAAGCAAGTATCCAGCACATAGATAAGAAAGCAAAAGTGGTCAGTACTGCATTTATTAGGTTATTAATAATATATGGGTATTATTCATATTTGGGCATTATTTATATAAGGGTGTTATTATGTTAGGGTGTTATTAATATGTAATAACATGTGTAATAATGAACATGATGACTCACTACTGGAATGTTTCGTTGTATTTGGGGGACCAGTTGTTGTTCTTGGTTTTGGTGCTGAATTTTCGTTTCTTGTCAGCGAGGTGTGGCCCAATGGCATTAATCTCCACAAAAGGCCGGAACATGGCGTTTGTTTGCCAGTTGATGTTATTCACGCCGACCACTGCAAACAAGAGAGGCAGGAACATCAAATTAGGCCTTAAAACATACGTCTGAGTCCTGAGTCCTGACTCCTTAAATAAGTCTGAGTTTCCACAGAAAGAAAGTTGTCAACAAGCAACAAACCCAGAAGCTTAAATATCTGAAACATTTAGTTGAAATCTATGAGAAAATGTGCTCTTTATTTGAATAAGGAGAAACCACCACAGAGTGAATAAAAATAGTTTAGTTAGGAAAAGTATACATGGACACACACAGACACAGACACACACATACAGACACGTGCAGGTATGTGGTCATATGAAATGTAACGGGGCATGCGTATGCTCTTATCGTCATGGTGATAGGCTGTGTAATTGTACAGTGTCTAACCTGTTAGAAATAATAATTGAGTAAGTTACTCAAAGTTTGCTGTGGTATACTTGCTGAGCTCAGAGCACAGAGCACAACTCAGAAGGGAGCGAACCTGAAGCTTGTCCAGGTTTAGCAGTACATTCACCCCACTGAATGTAATTAGCTTGTGGTGTGCTAGTTCCTCAAGCTGTCCCCAAAAGTTTGTGCTACCTGAAAACTAACAGGAGAGTTTGCAGCTCAAGCATATGACGGTTGTGTAGGACATACTGTTTGTGTCCCACAGAGATAAAGCGTAATTGGAACAGAATCAGCTGAAGGCCACACTGCGGATTGTGTCCAGCTGCACTTTATGCTCTTTGTGATTAATGGACCAAAGCCATCCAGAACAGCAGGGGGCAGAGTGCCACATTTGGAGTCTGCATGTAGCACAAGAGCTTTGAGGAATAAACTGGCTTGTGCGGCTAAAGTGTGACTCACTCCCTTCTCCGCATGGCTTTCCCAGAGTAAAATCGTTTTATTGAAGCTCGTAATGGGGTGAGACTGCACAACATGGCCCTGCAGTATGGACACTGCAGTGTGGTGGTAGCGTGTATATTAGCCCTCTAACATATCACCTTCTTTAGCATTCTGGCCCGTCTTATACGTTTTACGGATATTTTGATGAATGCATGATCACAAACACATCCAGGCTTTAACTATATCACATTAAAGATTCACTAGTTTGTTTTAACGTTGTGCAGAGCCTACTATATTATTGTAAAAGTAGTTCAATTATCTAATAAGAACCTTTGGGTATGAGAAAGATGCTGTATAAATATATATATATATATATATATATATTGTGTGTGTGCATGTGTGTGTGCACGTGTGGGTGAGTGTGTGTGTGTGTGTGTGTGTGTGTGTGTGTGTGTGTGAAGCTTACCTTTCACACTGATTTTGTGTTCCCCTGTGCCTGGGTGTGAGATGAGATCCACCTGTATCACCACCTCCCCCACAGAGCCAGACGTCGACTGACCTGGGATTAAACACAGAACCCCAAAAATCAATGAAGAAACTGAAACCACTGCAAAATCTAGAGAAATCGTTTACCCACTAAAGATTCAGCAGAGATTTAAGATTAAATAAAGATTACTCACACAAAACCTCCTGAAAAAAAAACCCCAAAAGGCAAATAAAAGAGACGAAACTGATAAAACGCTGACAATATGCCGCGTGATCTGGTGCCCAGGAAAATGCTACAGGTAAATTAATGGGACAGTGGCAAAACTTTGGCATCGACCCAACGACCCACTCAGCCAAGTTGGCAAAGGAAAAAAGAACACTTTTACTAGCAAGTGAAGCTGTAGTAGAATGATAATTTTCCCTTTTGAAATAGCTACCAACTCTACATCCAAAATCATAAAAATGAACGACAAACTCTGTATTATTAAAATTAAAACTCCGTTTAGTGTGAACTGTCTGACCCTGTTACAAGTCAGAGTCCGACCTGGATTCACACCCAAACAAGACAGCCTATATTTCTCACAGAAAGCACCATCCAAGGAGTGACCCGGGGTATGACATGAAAGGAAAATAGCTGTCTTGAGTAAGGAGTATTAACCTGAACCCGGCTCTGTGTTCAGTCTTTTTATCATACCCTTGTGCACTTCGCCACGCCATCCTAAGGGCTGTTCCATTACTCCATTAACTGAAGTGTGTTAGATGAGCCCTCGGAGGGAATGAGGGAACACAACTGTCCAATTCAGCAGCTGAGCTTGCCCAGAAAGAACCAGTTCATCTGGATACACGTTTGTCTTTACATTCGAGGGCAAGTGTGTTCTGACTGAAAACCTGTCACATCGCTCTCCTCTTCTCCCATTGGACAGGGGGTGCACACTTGTGGGATGCAGGTGCTACACAGTTGCATGTTAAAACCAGTTTTGAAACAGGTCCACGACCTGCCAAAGGCACATCTCAGTTACTCCAACACATATGATTGCTTTCTCATTCAAATACTACAAGAAGGTTGAAATATAATCAAATAGATCTACAAGGAAAATGAAATAATTCATAAGATAATCATTAAAATATCGTTTTGATTGGTTTGTGAGGATTTTAGTGAGGTCACAGTGAAGGTAATCAGTAGTGTGTGCCAACTTGTTTAGCCTTTAACAATCCACCATGAAGACAAAACCCTTTTAACCAGATTTTGGCATCATTCTGAGTGTGCTTACAATCACTTCAAAGGCTACATACAAAGAAGTACAATGAAGTTTAAAAGAAGTGAAGTCCACTCAGACATGTGACCTGCAGGAGGCTAGTGGGGGTTCGCCAGCCAGTCAGGAGGAGACCTGAGCCTTTACTGGCACTGCTGGTTACAGTGAGGAAGACAACATCCCCACTCAATCCCCCCCTTGTGTGGGTGAAATTGCTTGTGTGGATAAAGCACAAGATACCACCAACAGTCTTCAGGTTACAAAAATGCTGTCCTCAGAGGACTCTGGAAAAACAAAGTTGTATGCTTCAAAAGCAAAGCAAAACAAAGATAACATACTGTGTCATTCAGATTTGACCTCATGGTGAACTGTGAGACTTGTGGGGTTTGTCCATGTGGTGAACTATGGGAGTTGTGGGGTTTGTCCTTTGTGGTGAACTATGGGAGTTGTGGGGTTTGTCCTTTGTGGTGAACTATGGGAGTTGTGGGGTTTGTCATTTGTGGTGAACTGTGGATGTGTGTGGTCTTAGTGGCTGTGAATCTTAGCAAAACAGCAAAGCACAGTGAAATGTATAAGATGGATATGATCAACATATGTCATCCACAGCTGGAAAGCTTAGTGTCACAGTGGTGCCCAGTTAAAAACTTTGCAGCATTCCATATCAGTGGTTCCATAAAAGGGAATGTTGTGGGATGGCCAGTTGAAACCTGCACCTGAGGGAACATACATACCTGGAGCCTGAATGGTAGCCTGCGACCTTTTCAAGAAACACACACCTGATAGGTTGAATTATTTCATGCAAAATGACCAATTACTGTTCAGTAAACACACGCCACTGTCAGTACAGATGTGTTGGGTAGAGCTCACAGCTGTACTTAGTGCTAACAGAGCTTCTGCCAAGTAGTAATATGTCACTTTAGTATTTTTAAATCATTTTAAATGAGTTAAAGGCTGTGGCTTAAAGTGTGGGATCTGCTCAGCAGAGCTATGTGAGTAGAAATTTATGCCAGCAGTAGGGGCAACAAAATATGACCCTTCCTCCAGGGCCCGAACTGCCCCGGTACCATCAGGGGCCTCATTTAGCAGACACTTTATGAATGGTTAAATGGAACAGGAAAATCTCTCTCTCTCTCTGTCTGTCTCACACACGCACACACACACACACACACACACACACACACACACACACACACACACACACACACACACACACACACACACACACACACACACACACACACACACACACACACAGGGAAAAGACACTGTCGCTACTGCTATGGAACACTACCGACATCAGTGCATACCACAGCAAGTTGTATGATCGAGGCTACCCAAAGCATTCTAGTGTCAGGTTAAAAAAGATTTTAAGGAAAATTATGAATTACACTTAGATTTACAAGATTTTATGACATTTATATGACAAAGAGATTATATGTGTAAGAGAAGCAGGGTCAGTATTATTGATGTCACTATATAAACCTTGGCCAGGGTATGATTTCAGCTTAGCAAATACATTTGTGTTATATGTATCCAATTATGTCCATTATGTGCAATCACAGCTTACTGCTGAGTTGGAGAATGGATTATAATATTGGGCTATACAGATCAGACTAATCAATCACAGATTAACAAAGCTTATTGCTTGGCACCTTCAACATTTAGTTGCAATGATGTGACCCTTTTCCAACTATTTTGTCTTGCAGAACAGTTAGAAAAATGTTCAAGAAACGCTGACTGGCAGATCGTTACAGGAGGCTCTTAATGGTCCTGAAGAGAGAAAGAGAGAGAGAGAGAGAGAGAGAGAGCGAGAGAGAGAGCAAAAGAGAGCTTCATCTCAGTTTCATCTATAAACTAGGAATGTGTGACATCATGAATGTGTGGCATCATGAACACGTGGAATCATGAACACATGTCATCATGAACATGTGACATCATGAATGTGTGACATCATGAACACATGACATCATGAATGTATGACATCATGAACGTGTGACATCACATATGTGTGGAATCATGAACATGTGACATCATGAATGCGTGACATCATGTATTTTCACACCTGATCTCCAATCAGCTTTTCTTTGACATATGTATCCAGAACAACGTGCTATTGCAAGCTTCTGAGCCTGCGTTCTCTGGAGAACTTTCTTAAGGGCACATTTTGCAGGATGTATCCAGCTAAATTGGAAATCTCACGGCCTCCTGCTATGCCTCTGAATTCAGCCGTGCTGCCAATGGCTTGAGTTAATCTAGCCATGCTACCAGGACCACTGGCTTGAGTTAATTCACCCGTGCTGAATGGACCACTGGTTTGAGTTAATCCAGCCATGCTGAAAGGACCACTGTCTTGAGTTAATCCAACCATGCTGCCAGGACCATTGGTTTGAGTTAATCCAACCATTCTGCCAGGACCACTGGTTTGAGTTAATCCAGCTGTGCTGCCAGAACCACTGTCTTGAGTTAATCCAAATGGCTTTCAGACACGTTCAATGTCCAAGCAGTGTGTAAGTAGTTGCAACACTTAAAATGGGATTTGCAGTAGTGATTCAAATGAAGGAACAGAGAAACTGCAGGCCTCAGTTAAGTTGTTTAAGTTGTTAAGTTGTTAAAAGGTGCACTGTATCTTCTAAAGAACTTCATGGTCATGGTGAAGACTTCTAAATGCTGGGATTTGTGATGCCATTAGGGTAGATAGGAGAATGATCTATGATCTATACAGACAGCCCCTTGTAAATGGTACCTGTACATAGGCTTGGTAAACAGCATGCTCTAAAGGGGAGGTGTAAAGGTAAGGAGGTGTCAGGCCTCATCGGGGAAGTGCTTAGAGGAGGGTCGTTTCGGAGTAACTATAAAAATGTGAGGCGTCTGCCGGTGCCTCAGACTCTGGGAGGAATCAATATGGACTGGCAGGAGATGTCAGTGAGCGCTTCAGAGGTTTTTCCCGAGCCATTCCTGCCGCCTGCCTTGCTTTCCTTTCGGAAACCCATAACTGTTATTTATCAGCACTCTGGAGGAGGGCCATACTTGATTTGTTTATACATTACCCTTTCATCCAGACAAAAGGATTGGGAGGGGCTCAACAATATTCCTTGATTGCAACCAGACCTGGCAGCAAGACTTTGGGGAATGCAGGCATGAAAGAAAGCCGCCAGAAAGTGTGTTTTTGGTGTGACGCCACGTCCTTCAGAGGATGGAGGAGGACATGTTGCATAAAAGAATAAATATCGAGTGACCTTGCAGACGTGGATCAATCAAGGCTGAGTTAACTCCAGTGTTTAAATGAATTCATATCTCTGACCCCGTGGAACAAACGCTCAGGTTGATCGATGCACGAGAGAGGTTTGGCAGCTGTCCCGACGCAGCGTGTGAACAACTCTGATCTTCAGAGTTTGATGAATGCCGTCACCTGAACGTGTTTAGAGTGTGCCCTGATTGAGAGTTTGACCTGAGAGGTGATCTGGTCAGTTCTACCAATAACTAGGTAGAAGTCAAGAATCACAATCCACACAAGAGCAGTGACTATTGAGGAGCAGGAACTTCACTTGGAGAAATGGCTGTCTGGGAATTTGGAGAAATGGAAAAATAAGAGATGTTTTGGAATACCTGTAGCCTAGTTTGCATGCATGCGTGTGTGTGTGTGTGTGTGTGTGTGTGTGTGTGTGTGTGTGTGCATGCATGCATGTGTGTGTCTGTGCACATATGCATTCTTGCATGTGTGCATGCATGTATGTGTGTGTGCATATATGCATGCATGTGTGTGTGTCTGTGCACATATGCATTCTTGCATGTGTGCATGCATGTATGTGTGTGTGCATATATGCATGCATGTGTGTGTGTGTTGGAAGATAGGGGAATTTTAATAATGTAATTTTACTATGTCGTATAACCCTAGCAATTTTGAAAAGGTCATGACTACAAAAAGACAAGTAAAAGAGAGAAGAATAAACTTGCAGCAGACTATTTGCCAACTCCAACCCTGTGGAAAAACTGTTGTGGTTTCTCTGCTCTAATTGAGCTCATCAGCTTATTAGCAAACTCTTCACCAGATGAATCAAAGGGGAGAAGCAGATGAATCAAGAGCAATGGAACTGAGACAGAGCTGAGATGGAGCTGTGATGGTACTGAGATGGAGATGAAACAGAGTTGAGAATGGAACTGAGACTGGAGCTGAGATGGAGCTGAGATAGAGGTGAGATGGAGATGAGATGGAGGTGAGACTGTTCAGGTCTCTTACTCGAATCTACCCGATACAACCCAATACAGACCTCACCCCTGCCCACGGACGCTTCGGGCCTGGGCGGGGAGGGGGGGGGTGAGTATGTTACCCCCCCCCCACAGTGAGAAATGTTATACCTGCACTCATGGGGAAAGGGAAGGTATTACAGTGGTATAGAGATATTGGCAATTTTAAAGTGGGTCACGAGTTGGAGGGTGTAAGGCCTTCTAAACCCTGGGAACTAAATAAGGAACCAGAAGAGTTCACTTTATGTTATAGTAAGACAGAAAGACATGAAATTGAGAAGACACGCACACACACACGCACATACACACACACACACACACACACACACACACACACACACACACACACACACACACACACACACACATATGCACTTTGCTTGCACAGCTGATGAAGGACCTCTGTCTGAAACGTTCTGTTTCTCTGGAAACTCTGTGTACTTTACTACAATTTTTAATATCTCTCTTGCTATAAATATATACATATATACACACCACAGTTAGTCCCTGGAATCCTGTTCACTTGTATATTTCTCCAGAGAAATGAGACTTTGAGGAGAGAGGTCCTTGGATCAGCTTGGCTTCTGAGGTTCTCGGAGATGAAACCAGTTTATGTTCAAAAGAGTAGAAGTTTAAATCACAACATTCATGTGAATGTTTTAACTTCTCTGCTGCAATAGCAAAAACTGGCAATGCTAACAGATATGTCATTAATGCAAGGGCCATTTACATTGAAATGCCTTGCCACTGGAAATGACAAATAATTAATTTTGACAACAACAACAATAATAATAATGCATTTTATTTATGGGTGCCTTTCAAGACACTCAAGGACACCTAATAAACACATTAAAAAAGCAATAAAACAGCAGTATATCAAGACATGAATGAATGAATGAATGAATGAATGAATGAATGAATGAATGAATGAATGCATGAATGCATGAATCAGTCAATGGATGATGGTCTGAACGTGCTTTGTCAGAATGATTGACAAGTCTTCTCACAGTGTCTCCAGTGTAAAGCTGATGACATTTGCAGGAGATACAATAAACACCTCCTTCTGCATGAGGAGGACAGGGTGAGGACTGATCCGTTTGTGCCCGTTATTGTAGTGGCTGTGTTAATAAATGTATGTGTAGCACACCTAGAGCGGCTGCAGGGTACAGTTGAGTATAGTTTTTACACTTATCAGTTATGGTCATTTATCTCCATTTTGATGAGATATGATCTTTGATATCTTTTAATTGTCTGTACAATGTATCTACTAGTTTCACTTTCCAGGACTTCAGAAGCACTTTGCTTGAACAGCTGATGAAGGACTTACATCTGAAATGTCCTGTTTCTGTGGAAACATTGTGTACTACACTACAGAATTGACCATATTTCACATTGTGTTTAGTCAATTGGAAACTGCCTCATTTTAAACATCAGCCTTTTGGTACTGTCTTATTGTGAAAACAACAGTACAACCTACTACTATTACACACACACTCTCACTCTCTCTCTCGCTAATCGTTTTTTTGTCCCTGTTATAAGAGGGCATATTAAACACTGAGTTTGTAGGATTTTAAGATGCTTGTAGCCTGGGCAGAACTTTGGACAGCCAGTTGTCGTTCTCAACTCATGTTTCAAATCTGACCTTGTCTTGCAGATTTCTCCTCTGTAACGTATGAGGGATTTGGCCCTTTATCTCGCAGGAAGCCACACAGGTGCTTATGCAGTCTCTTGCCATTTCAAAGCTCGACTTCTGCAACTCGCTGCCTGCATCAGATTTAAAACTCTGACGTTCGCCTACAAAGCCAAAAATGGACCAGCCCCTCCAGACATGATGTCAAAGGTCAAATCCCGATCTGTGCCTCGAGTACTTCGAACCTCAAGTATGGCTCGTCTTAAAATACCATGCTCCAGGTCTCATGGAAGACAAGCATTGCGTCTATTCTCTGTCCTGGCTCCAAGATGTTGGAACTTCCATGGCTGTCCGGACAGAAAAGTCCTTTGCAGTCTTCAAATGCAGACTGAAGACCCATCTATTTGTGGAATATTTAAATTGACACTGATCCTGTGCCTATGTTGACTAACTGAAATTCTACAACTTATTGTAGGGTCTGTAACTTTTCGTCGTCTATTATAGAGCTATTTTGCACTTCTAGGCATCAGTATTGATCCCTGTACTTCAACAGTATTCTAGATCATTGGTATATTGGACTCTAACCTACTGTACTGGCTAGGATGTATTCTATGAGTAAATGACAAAACACTTTTGTAAGTTCCTCTGGATAAGAGCGTCTGTTAACCGCTGTAAAAGTAAATGTGCAGAAATTTCCAATAAGTGTGGTGGAAATAAACAGGGGCCAGTTCTTTTTGTTTTAAACATGTCATAAGATAAAGGAAACTCTTTGATCTTAATCAAGTCCTAATTAGAAGAAGTTTGGCTTTACAAGGACTTTGGTAGCCACAGATCTCATTATCTTATGTGAGTACAATATCCCCCACTAAAAAACAAGACTTATAAAAGTTCTTTCCAGCTAAACAAAACAGGAAACAATACATGTGCATGACTATATGTTCAGAAGTGGTGATGCATTAATAATCAGACAGTAATGAACACTACCAGAATCAGACAGTATGGAACACTTCCAGAATCAGACAGTAATGAACATATATTTGAGTAAAAAAATGCCTCCTTAAAAGACAGTCAGCACACTTTAATGTCCCCAACACTACCACCACCACCACCACCACCACGTCACCTGTGCTAGATCCCAGCCTCCCTGACAACACGTGACCTGTGCTAGATTCCAGCCTCCCTGAGATCACGTGACCTGTGCTAGATCCCAGTCGGTAATTAGCTGCTGCAGAGCCAGCCTTACCTTGAGAGGTTTGGGTGCAAATGTATTTCTTGATCAAGGCATCTGTGGGTTGGGTGTAAAGGCTGAGGGCATACTTCAGGGACTTCAGATCGGGGCTCTTCTCCAGGAACGTCTTTTTCAGTCCATTGCCACCCGCGTGGAAATATTGCTGTGGAGAAAGGTTTCCACAGTTACAATGGAGCTGACTCACTCACTCGAGGGCGATGTTTCCTACGCAGTGTGTAATGTAAAGCAGTCTTATCTCCCTTAGGCTTCACATCCTAACAAGTGGGGACAATTTCGTTTGACATTTGTACAAATTAGGGGTTATAGAAGAGGTTTAAGAAAGTCCACAGCCCCCACAATTCTGCAGAGATCTTACCAGCTAGCTCAGAAAAATGGCCAGAGAAAGTGTTTGGAATGTATACCACAAACATATGTTCTCTCTCTCTCTCTCTCTCTCTCTCTCTCTCTCATATATACATATACACCAACAGGATTTGTAAGCATTACCGGCCTCATTCTTCAATTCAGATTTTTTGCTTATCTTGATAATTGCAAGTGACCTGTATCTGTTTGTAATGTGAAGACATCTGTCCTCTCAATCAGGACACATGCGCATATTAGTAACGTCATATTTGTGACACAACTTCTGGTATTAAAACCAGCAGAATGGACATAGTAGCTCATCTGTGCATTTTGCTCCGGAGGAGGACAAACAGTTGGCTAAACATGATCAGGAGGAGAAAGTGATAAAGCCAGTCAGCCAACTTTAGCTGTTAGCTGTGAGCTAGCTGTTAGTTGTTAGCGTTTAGCTGATTGTTAGCTGTTAGCTGTTAGTTAGCGTTTAGCTGATTGTTAGCTGTTAGCTGTTAGTTAGCGTTTAGCTGTTTGTTAGCTGTTGTTGATCTCCTTCATTGTCGTTTTGCTGTGGTGTGGATGCTAGCTGACAACGACAGCGCTAAGATCCTGAGTACAGGCAACATTAGACTATTCTCATTCATTTTACATGCCAATGAATCTGATCTAGGACCAGATATGAAAGTGACTCAAATCTGATTGGCAAAGATCAGATTTCTGTGTTCTCAAAGCCCTGAAAAAAATCTTATATTTGTCATTTGTTATATTTAGGCCAAAAATCTGATTTGAGTCCCTTTAGTCTGGTAATGTGAATGAAGACTATGGACTAGTCCCAGCATCTTTTGGTCACCAGCAGCCTCATTAACGCTGTTTGGGTTGACACTCTCAGCCCGTCACTGCCAACTGGCGACTGTCACTTCAGCAGAAGCACACACAGCAGCCAAGGTAGCAGTGTGGAAATCTTAGAGGAGCTGCATTTAGTGCACACAGGGAGGGCAGGCTTATCAGTTCTCACTAAAGACAGTGTGATGGTAGTGAGAAAAGAGCCCACAGTCCTGCTGCTTTTGAGGTTTTCTTCTCATTGTTTGCATAAACTTGAACCTGAGAGTCTTCACTCTGGGTATGCTGCACATGGTAAGATAGCTCAACTCATCAACTCCGAGCACCATGGAGTTTTTGAATATGAAACAGACAAGTGCTTTCAGCTCTCTGAAAAGCTTTTGTTCTGAAGGGAATTTTCTTCCAAAAAGGCAATTCACAAACAAGATGGAGTCTGCAGACAGATTCACCATTTCATGTCACACAGGTGCATCACAGTGGCCAGGATTAACACACACACACACACACACACACACACACACACACACACACACACACACACACACACACACACACACACACACACATTGCTTATTAGTGAGCACCCTGCACAATGTGATTAAATGGGGAATAGCTAAGCGTTGGTGTGAACGCGTGACATTTTCATCAGGCTGACTATGGAAGACATTAGCCAAATGCTGTCAGTGGGATGATAATCTAATCCTCATTTGTGGATTGTCTGGTGTTATTAAGATTGAATAGCCCAGTCTCAGCCCACAATGGCCAGGAAAGGGCAGTGAGACTCTGAATGCGGACTCACTTCTCTCTTCTTATTGCAGTCTCATTTTCTTTTCTTATGTGCGTCTGCTTTCTGTCTGTCTTTCTCTCTCACCATCTTGTTTTTTTTCCACCTCTCTCTCCCCCTTCTCTCCTTCGCTCTCTCTCTCCTTCTATCCTTCTCTCTCTCCTTCTATCTCTCCCCCTCTCTCTGTCTCCCCCCCCCCCCTCTCTGGTCTTTCTGAGATGTAGGTGGTAGCTGACTGATTGCAGTGAGCTCTGATGTCAACTACTCAGTCATTTTACTCTACAGCCAATGAGATCCTGCAACAATATCCTGTAATTGAACTCAAACAAGATGACTGCCCACAGCTGCCAGGGTCTGATCCAGAGCCTGATTTAGGTTAAGGAATCAAACACATGGTCCCCCAGTCCAGGCTAGGCCGTGTTGTATTTGCTAGTCAAACAGAAGGACCATTAGAAAACATCAGTAAATCACAACAGCACAAAAAGTCTGATTCTTATTATTTTAGACAAGCAAGTCAAGAAAGCATCAGATCATTAAACTAGTCTCATGTCTTCCATTCCTTGCTCAATCTGCTTATGTCTCTGTACATGCCTCACCCACTTTACTGGAAACACCTGTCTTGTACCTACAATCTCTGGCCACTTTACTCAGTACCTGTACTGAGTACTGAGTTCTGAGTAATGTGTATTCGTCTCTCCTGTAGCGTATCTCAGACCCTTCCCACCGCATGTACAGCATGACGTGAGTCATCATTCCTGAGACAGGGAAGACTCTCAACACTTTTCTGAACCAGCACTTAGATGGTGGAATGAACTCCCACTACCTGTCTGTACATCAGAGTCTCTTGCTGTCTTCAAATGTAGAATAGAGACCTACTTCTTCAAGCAGCACTTAAAAGATCCACAGTCACTTCTAGGCACTTCAAATACGCACAAGGTGTAATCACCAATCCTCTTTCTTCTCTACATGAAAAAAAATAGTTTGTACGTGCCTTGTGTCTTATCCCTCTGCCAGAGGTCTAGCTTAGCAGTCTCCTTAGACTCAGACCCAGTTTACCAGCATTTCTTCCATGGAGACACCTATAAAGTACTGTAAGTCTCTCTGGACAGGAACATCTGGTATACACTGTAAATGTGACTGTATCAGGTGTGAATATAACAGGTGTGAATATAGCAGGTGTGTATGTAACAGGTGCCCATTCAAAACTGCAGTCCATTTCTTGTCATGCACAACCTTTGTCTCCTTCATCACGGGTCGGTCATTAACCCAGGACCACTGATGTCTGGGAAGCGTGGACCCAACTCAGCAGACATGAGTGAATCAGGCACTGCAGACTCGCTGGAGCTTTAACATTCCTCAGTCCAGCTGCTGGCCTGAATGGAACATACCCAGCTAGCAGTGTTCCTGTGGTGAGTCCAGCTGAAGGTTGACAAACAGATAGACTGTCTCTACATGATCACATACAAGATACTTCCAGGAAATAAATGCTTCTGATGAAGTGCTCTGTGAGAGTAGATTTCCTCATAACCAGTCTTGTGCTGGTGATCCAGCCCATTATGATCCAGTCTCACACTGGTGATTTAGTCTGTTATGATACAGTCTCACAATAGTGATCCAGTCTCACACTGGTGATTCAGTCTCACACTGGTGATCCTTACTGTTTTGATGCAGTCTCACAATGGTGACCCTGTCTGTTTTCATACTGTCTCACACTGGTGATCCAGTCTGTTTTGATACACTCTTGCACTGGTGATCCAATCTGCTTTGATGCAGTCTCACACTGGTGATCCAGTTTGTTATGATATAGTCTTACACTGGTGATCCATTCTGTTTTGATACAGACTCATGCTGGTGATCCAGTCTGCTATGATACAGTCTCATGCTAGAGATCCAGTCTGTTAAGATACAGTCTCACACTGGTGATCTAGTCTTACACTGGTGATCCATTCCGTTTTGATACATTCTCATGCTGGTGATCCAGTCTGTTATGATACAGTCTCACACTGGTGATCCAGTCTGTTTTGATACATTCTCATGCTGGTGATCCAGTCTGTTATGATATAGTCTCACACTGGTGATCCAGTCTGTTATTATACAGTCTCACACTGGTGATCCAGTTTCACACTGGTAATCCATTCTCACAGTGGTGTTCCAGTCTGTTTTGATATAGTCTCACACTGGTGGTCAAGTCTTTTATCATACAGTCTTATACTCGGAATCCAGTCTGCTGTGATATAGTCTCATGTTGGTGATCCTGTCCATTATGATCCAGTCTTGCACTGGTGGAGGTGTGGGAGAACAGTACCCAGCACTGTGTGACCTTTCTGGGATTCACGTTTAGGATGAGTGCTTTAAAAATGTCTACCTGGAATGTCTCTTCACAATGTGGTGTGTTGAATGAGCTTAGCAGAGTGGAGCCAGTACCCATATATGTAATATGTCACAGTGAGGTAATGTCCAAATATCTCAATCCATACCTAGAAAAACATTACTTTCATCACTTATCAGACTAAATAAAATTTCACTTAATTGATACGTATTAGAGAAGAATATATTTAGACCTTATAACACCTTACATGCTGGAGTGCCCACACATTCATATTAGTTTTAATACCGTTACTGTATAATCCACATTATGTTAAGAAAAATATACCGAAATAATGGGCATTGTGTTTGAGAGTTTAAAACAGGAACAAATCAACATTTTTGAGCCATAAGAGAAATCCTCATATGATAACAATTAAATGGAAGTTGTGTGCCAATTCTACACCATTTAAATGTCATACGAGCACTGACACTGGCTCTGGTACTATGGCCCTCCATGTGCCATTGTCAATATTGCCAGAATTTTCACTTTGAAGGACTTTTTCATTTTTTTCAGCTGTTCCTGTGAGGCAGTTTCAGGCAAAATTGTCCTGAGTGCTAAGAAATTATTCCAGTGCCAAATTCTCCAACTCTTGTTGAACCTTTGTATATATACTAATATACTTATTTGAATTATGTGGTTTTTTAATGTTCTATTGCATTCTGTACCACACAGTTTTGTCAGATTCTCCCTTAGCTATGCAGTCATAGAAACAATCTGTGCACAATATTTGCTGGCTGAAACTAGATGGTACTGGGCGGGATTGGCTGGGACTATCAGCACTATCTGTATGACTCTTCTGGGTGTGTTTCAGAGAACACCAGCCATCCTTTGGCAGAATTACATACCTATGGCTGTGGGTCATAGTGGAGGTACAGGCTGTGATATTGGTGTGGGCCCTGATGGAAGTGTGGGTCTTGGTGGAGGTGTGAGTTTTTGGTGAATTTGTGGGCCCTGGTGGAGGTGCGAGTGATGGTGGAGGTGTTAGCCCTGGTGGAGGTGTTGGCCCTGGTGGAGGTGTGGACAATAGTGGAGGTGCAGGTGATGGTGGAGGTGCGGGTGATGGTGGAGATGTGGGGTGATGGTGGAGGTGCGGGTGATGGTGGAGATGTGGGTGATGGTGGAGATGTGGGTGATGGTGGAGGTGTTGGCCCTGGTGGAGATGTGGGTGATGGTGGAGATGTGGGTGATGGTGGAGGTGTGGGTGATGGTGGAGATGTGGGGTGATGGTGGAGGTGCGGGTGATGGTGGAGATGTGGGTGATGGTGGAGATGTGGGGTGATGGTGGAGGTGCGGGTGATGGTGGAGATGTGGGTGATGGTGGAGATGTGGGGTAATGGTGGAGGTGCAGGTGATGGTGGATGTTGGTGGGCAAACACCACCAGGACCCTGTCGCATCACAGCTGTCAGCCCTCAGGACTTTCATACAAGCCAATTCAAATAAAAAGATATTCATTTATTGAGCATGTTAGTTTTAGTGACCAGCAGGGGTAACACAGCAGTTAAGGTATTAGGCTATATTAGACTATTATTATAGTCAGCAGTTAAGGTATTAGGCTATATTAGACTATTATTATAGTCAGCAGTTAAGGTATTAGGCTATATTAGACTATTATTATAGTCAGCAGTTAAGGTATTAGACTATATTAGACTATTATTATAGTCAGCAGTTAAGGTATTAGGCTATATTAGACTATTATTATAGTCAGCAGTTAAGGTATTAGACTATATTAGACTATTATTATAGTCAGCAGTTAAGGTATTAGGCTATATTAGACTATTATTATAGTCAGCAGTTAAGGTATTAGGCTATATTAGACTATTATTATAGTCAGCAGTTAAGGTATTAGGCTATATTAGACTATTATTATAGTCAGCAGTTAAGGTATTAGGCTATATTAGACTATTATTATAGTCAGCAGTTAAGGTATTAGGCTATATTAGACTATTATTATAGTCAGCAGTTAAGGTATTAGGCTATATTAGACTATTATTATAGTCAGCAGTTAAGGTATTAGGCTATATTAGACTATTATTATAGTCAGCAGTTAAGGTATTAGGCTATATTAGACTATTATTATAGTCAGCAGTTAAGGTATTAGGCTATATTAGACTATTATTATAGTCAGCAGTTAAGGTATTAGGCTATATTAGACTATTATTATAGTCAGCAGTTAAGGTATTAGACTATATTAGACTATTATTATAGTCAGCAGTTAAGGTATTAGGCTATATTAGACTATTATTATAGTCAGCAGTTAAGGTATTAGACTATATTAGACTATTATTATAGTCAGCAGTTAAGGTATTAGACTATATTAGACTATTATTATAGTCAGCAGTTAAGGTATTAGACTATATTAGACTATTATTATAGTCAGCAGTTAAGGTATTAGACTATATTAGACTATTATTATAGTCAGCAGTTAAGGTATTAGGCTATATTAGACTATTATTATAGTCAGCAGTTAAGGTATTAGGCTATATTAGACTATTATTATAGTCAGCAGTTAAGGTATTAGGCTATATTAGACTATTATTATAGTCAGCAGTTAAGGTATTAGGCTATATTAGACTATTATTATAGTCAGCAGTTAAGGTATTAGGCTATATTAGACTATTATTATAGTCAGCAGTTAAGGTATTAGACTATATTAGACTATTATTATAGTCAGCAGTTAAGGTATTAGGCTATATTAGACTATTATTATAGTCAGCAGTTAAGGTATTAGACTATATTAGACTATTATTATAGTCAGCAGTTAAGGTATTAGACTATATTAGACTATTATTATAGTCAGCAGTTAAGGTATTAGGCTATATTAGACTATTATTATAGTCAGCAGTTAAGGTATTAGGCTATATTAGACTATTATTATAGTCAGCAGTTAAGGTATTAGACTATATTAGACTATTATTATAGTCAGCAGTTAAGGTATTAGGCTATATTAGACTATTATTATAGTCAGCAGTTAAGGTATTAGACTATATTAGACTATTATTATAGTCAGCAGTTAAGGTATTAGGCTATATTAGACTATTATTATAGTCAGCAGTTAAGGTATTAGCCTATATTAGACTATTATTATAGTCAGCAGTTAAGGTATTAGGCTATATTAGACTATTATTATAGTCAGCAGTTAAGGTATTAGCCTATATTAGACTATTATTATAGTCAGCAGTTAAGGTATTAGGCTATATTAGACTATTATTATAGTCAGCAGTTAAGGTATTAGACTATATTAGACTATTATTATAGTCAGCAGTTAAGGTATTAGGCTATATTAGACTATTATTATAGTCAGCAGTTAAGGTATTAGACTATATTAGACTATTATTATAGTCAGCAGTTAAGGTATTAGACTATATTAGACTATTATTATAGTCAGCAGTTAAGGTATTAGGCTATATTAGACTATTATTATAGTCAGCAGTTAAGGTATTAGGCTATATTAGACTATTATTATAGTCAGCAGTTAAGGTATTAGACTATATTAGACTATTATTATAGTCAGCAGTTAAGGTATTAGGCTATATTAGACTATTATTATAGTCAGCAGTTAAGGTATTAGCCCCACCACCGCCAGACTACCACTGTTGGGCCCCTGAGCCTTAAGGTCCTTAACCATCAATTGCTCAAACTGTACTATGGATAAAAGTGTCTGCTATTTGCTGTAAATGTAAATGTAAATGTAAATGTAAGCATACTTGCAAAAAACGAGACATCCTTAACATTGAACAGGATGAACTATGCACTGCATATGTAGTTACAGGAGACCAATAAACTCACCCTTCCTCTCAGTATGATCTCACTTCCTGCCAGCAGGTGGTTTAATAAGGGCTAGGGTAACACAGGTACCTCAACTCCTCTCACGGGCCGTTCGTTTTGTCCAGAATATTTGGAACAGAGCTATCGAAGGATGCAGTACCTCAGTCACAGTGAGTGAACACAGAAAGAGGAACAGAAGCAGGTGGGCTGATTCTCTACAGGAAGATGATTGTGTATTTGAATACAGTGATCTGTTTGTATGAATACGACAGAAAAAAACACAGGACTATCAAGGCCAGACATAAAGGTCACATGTTTTTTTTTTTTCTCTAAACCTATTTATTTGTTTATAAGACCCAATCTTTGTATCAAATACTTTTTTCCTGATTTTCCAGTGACATCTGTGGTGCCATTTGTGGTGTCCTTAGTAAATGCCTGACTTCCCAACAGCTGCAGGGACAAGGACGTCATTACCTGCCCCAACAGACACATTCAATCCTCGGTTAAACACGAGCTAACTGCAGTCCAAACGAGGACAGCAGAACCGGATCGCCAGCAGCCACGCAGAAGTGGCACTTTCACTGAAATTACATCACTTCCTCACTCCCTTTCTTCCTCCTCCTTTCATTGCCCACTGCTGCTGCAGTGTCGCTGGTGTATTACTGAGCGACACCACGACAGGGTGAGAGGAGTCCCAGCAAGGATGTGTGTGTGAGTGCAGAGATACCTCACAGCGCCGTGACACTCATAGCCGCCAGACTGTGTGTACTCCGGAGCCGCCCGAGCACCAAAGGGCAGCAGATCTCCAGTCGCCTTGCCCAGCAAGGATTCCTCTTTTTAGCTGTTATGAGGTTATGGTACAGATATTACAACTCCATACAAGCTCACATTTAAAACTGACAACCAGCAAAATGCTGTCTCCCACTTTCAGCAATGTTCCTGTAGTCTTCAGTATCCCATACGGAACACTGACTCTACGCTGCACCCGATACACTCTATGGGATTTTATAATATACCTGTTATAATGTATTTATATTTTAGACAAAAATATCTACAAAAACATTTGTTTTTTGGCTCATATTTTACAATGTGTTTACCTGGACTTCAGGCGACTGATTCACCACAGCACCCCTCGTCTCAGAGAACGTGGGGGCGTGTTTCACCTACACACACTACACGCTGTGTGTTTCAACTACACACAGTACACGCCAAGTTTCACCTACACACACTACACGCTGTGTTTCACCTACACACACTACACGCTGTGTTTCAGCTACATACACTACAGACTGTGTGTTTCATTTGTACCGCTTGTGTTTCAGCTATACACCATGTCTTTAACTACACACCGTATGGTTCAACTACATGCTGTGTGTTTGCTGCACTTCTGATCACATTCAGTTCCCCTGTGAAACTGGCACAGACCTACATATCACCATGAACCTCTGCCCAGGTTGATCTGGTCCTAACCCCCACCACCCAGATGACTCTACTGGGCATGTCTCTGGTACATTGTTGGGCATCTTATGGCAGTCTTTTCCCAGCCCTGGGGTTTTCCTTGGGAAAAGCTTTTCTCATTTCTTGCTCTGCATCACTTCAAGCGTAGCAGCTCTAACTAACCTTGCACCCTTTTAACGAGCTCTGCCAAATCTCTCCTCCAGACCCTTGTTTTTGCTTTAAAACTTCCCTTAATTGGTTCTTCTACTCTGAATACTAATGAATAACATCGTATCACTGTGATTGATCAGAACGAGAAGAGGGCGGAGCTTGTTTCCTAGGAGATGACAGAATCAGTTCACCTGCCCGAGGTTCTGCAGTGGAGCTTGTAGGACACAAACAGACAGCGAGGATTTTAAAAACCATCAGCACTACATTTGTGTGTGTGTGTGTATGTTTGTGTTTGTCTGTGTGTGTGTGTGTGTGTGTGTGTGTGTGTGTGTGTGTGTGTAAGCACCATAGAATAGACAGAGGTCGTGTTGTTACCACACACCTTAACAAAAACTGTATCCAAGGTCACACATCTTTGTGCTTCCTGACATGGCAAAAATAGCACTTAATACAATACACACACACACACACACACACACACACACACACACACACACACACACACACACAGAGTACAGAGATAAAGGGGACAGAGGTCTAGATATTGGTCTAAATGCAGATATCAGCAGCTGCTATTTATGCAGAGGAACACAGACAGTGTGAGAAAAGAGGGAGAAAACACAGACAGTGTGAGAAAAGAGGGAGCATGTTGAGGGATGAAGCGAGATCACTTGTTTCCGAAGATTGATTGCAAGAGCTGGAGAAGCTTTAGGAAATAGAGAGGGTAATGAGAGAGAGTGAAAGAGAGAGGAAAAGAGAGAGAGAGAGAGGGAGAGAGGGAAAGAGAGAGATAGGGAGAGAGAGAGAGAGACAGCTGTACCTTGATGGTGGGAAGCACTAGATCCATCGCTGCACACTGGCGTGGTGTCAGGCTTCGAGCCTCCTCCCGAATCACGTGTTCCTGATAGATCAGGAAAGGAAAAACAGAAGAAGCTGTTGAGTCCAGCACACGGACACATGTCCAGGGTGTGTTGAGTCCAGCACACGGACACATGTCCAGGGTGTGTTGAGTCCAGCACACGGACACATGTCCAGGGTGTGTTGAGTCCAGCACACGGACACATGTCCAGGGTCTGTTGAGTCCAGCACACGGACACATGTCCAGGGGCTCTTATAATGACAATCACAACACCTGTGCATTTGCTAATCAAGGTGATCCATTTGATCAAATACCATCTCATTTAGATACTTATACTTGGCTGTAAGTATAGTAATGCCAATTCCTGAACATTGACAGAAGTTCAGATGTAGTTCATCCTTTATGGTTTTGTTAACCGTGTTTTAATATTAAAAAGTAAACAGCCAGCATTTTTTTTGAGGAAAACACATATTCAGCTTGTCTGGCTCGTTGTACTGTACCTTATTCCACAAACATTTGCTCGTAGGAAAAAAAGGAATTCAAGTAATAAAGTATTGAAGGACTAAAGTTTTAAAGTAATTGTCTGTGTCAGAGTGATAGTGTGGAGCATTAGTGGCGTGTTAGTGAGTTGTTTATCTCAACGTCCCAGTGAGTCAGACCACACCCACACATCCCAGTATGAGACATACCACGCCTCCAGATCCCAGTGTCACTTAGACCCCACCCTCATATCCCAGTTTGAGTCAGACCACGCCTCTACATCCCAGTGTGAGTCAGACCACACCCCCACATCCCAGTCTGAGTCAGACCACGCCTCCAGATCCCAGTGTGATTCAGACCATGCCCTCATATCCCAGTCTGAGTCAGACCACGCCTCCACATCCCAGTCTGATTCAGACCACACCCTCATATCCCAGTGTGAGTCAGACCACACCCTCATATCCCAGTCTGAGTCAGACCACACCCCCAGTAAGCCACTACACCAAGGCCTTCAGTCCTTCTAAGTCCACCAGAGACCACACCACTAACATGCTGAGTATTAAAAACTCTCTCTCCTTTCTCCTCTCTTCCTCTTCCTTTTCTCTCAGTCCCCTCTCTTTCTCTCCTCTCTCTCCTTTTCCTCTCTCTCTTTTTCTCTTCTCTCTCTCTTGTTACGTAATAGCATATATGCCTTTCAGAAACTTGTCTTTTTGAGCTGAAATGGAACAATGAAGGATTACGGAAAGCCAATCCTGACCCATCTCACATGCTCAGAACAGCAGATGAGCCTAGAATGTTTGAGCCATAAGCAGTTAGAGTGGTTGCGTAGAGGTGGAATCAGAGTGATGGCGTAGAGGTGGAGTCTGAGTGGTCGCATAGAGGTGGAGTCAGAGTAATGGTGTAGAGGTGGAGTCTGAGTGGTTGCATAGAGGTGGAGTCAGAGTGATGGCATAGAGGTGGAGTCAGAGTGATGGCATAAAGGTGGACTCGGAATGGTGCTGTAGAGGAGGAGTCTGAGTGGTGGTGTAGAGGTGGAGTCAGAATGGTGGTGTAGAGGTGGAGTTAGAGTTATGGTGTAGAGGTGAAGTCTGAGTGGTTGTGTAGAGGTGGAGTGTGAACATTCCTGTTCTGCTCCCAAAATGACTGGCTACAATGGCATCACACACAGTGGCATTACACACAGTGGCATTACACACAGTGGCGTCACATACAGTGGCATCACACACAGTGGCATCACACACAGTGGCATATGGCACAGTGGCATCACACACAGTGGCGTCACACACAGTTGCATCACACACAGTGGCATCACACACAGTGGCATCACACACAGTGGCATATGGCACAGTAGCATCACACACAGTGGCGTCACACACAGTTGCATCACACACAGTGGCATCACACACAGTGGCGTCACACACAGTGGCGTCACACACAGTGGCGTCACACACAGTGGCGTCACACACAGTTGCATCACACACAGTTGCATCACACACAGTGGCATATGGCACAGTAGCATCACACACAGTGGCGTCACACACAGTTGCATCACACACAGTGGCATCACACACAGTGGCGTCACACACAGTGGCGTCACACACAGTGGCGTCACACACAGTGGCGTCACACACAGTTGCATCACACACAGTGGCATCACACACAGTGGCATATGGCACAGTGGCATCACACACAGTGGCGTCACACACAGTTGCATCACACACAGTGGCATCACACACAGTGGCATATGGCACAGTGGCATCACACACAGTGGCGTCACACACAGTTGCATCACACACAGTGGCATCACACACAGTGGCGTCACACACAGTGGCGTCACACACAGTGGCGTCACACACAGTGGCGTCACACTCACACACAGTGGCGTCACACACAGTGGCATCACACACAGTGGCATAGTTTCAGCTTTCTCCTCCATCATTTCTTTCTTGGCTGAAGAATCATCTGTCCTCTCATGCTCATTCACTCTGATGTGTTGTCTATACTCCCTTGTCTTTCAAAACTTCACAAAAAAACCCAAACAAAACCAGCTCTTCAAGTTTCAGGCCAAGTTTTGAGCTCAGAGGTAAACCTCCTCCCATGAGACAAGCGCTGAAGCTCCAGCTTCCTTTAATCAGCCTGGTGGACAGTACCAAAGCCCCACGGGGGTGCACTAACTGGACACGGATCACACCATCAGTCCACCAAATATTATTGTCTTGTCCAAATATCGGCTGTGTGTCTGTTTGGGATAGAGTGAGTATTCTATAAGCGGTCATCAAAGGTTAGGACCCCAACCCACTCAGCTTTTTAAGGGTCTGTATTGATTAGATGTAAGCACTGACCCTTTGTCTGATTAGATGTTAGCACTGACCCCTTTGTCTGATTACATTTTAGCAATGACCTCTTGTCTGATTACGTGTTAGCACTGTGAACAGCCCTTACATCAAACCCCACCAGACTATAATTCTCAGTTATATTCTAAGGATATCTACCACCTTAACTAATCAGACCCGCCCAGCCTTTACTAATCAGACCTGCCCTGTCTTTATTAATCAGACATGCCCTGCTCCTGCCACTTCCAAAGGAGCAGCCCAAGGACCGTAATCAATATCTCCATGCATGGACCTAATTAGACATTTAAATGGGGCCAGGGACCGGAAGGGCCATTACATCGGATCATTACCCTGCACTTAGGAGCCCCAGCCTGCAGTCTGATGTAAGTAGCAGAGGGGGTGTTTGTGGAGGAGCTGCAGTCTGATGCACTATGCAGTGCAATTACTGAGCAGCTCATGAGAGCAGTGTGTAGTAATATGGTCATGTGAAACACCAAGGAGGTCTGGAGAGGTTTAACACACAAGAAATGCATGAGAGAGAGCATGAGAGAGAGCATGAGCGAGAGAGAGAGTGAGAGTGAATGAGTGAGAGTGAGTGAGTGAGTGAGTGTGAGAGAGCGTAAGAGTGAGAGGGAGTGAGAGGGAGAGAGAGTGAGGGATTAAAGTGAGGTTGAAAAAGCTAGACTAGAGGAATGAGTGGATGAAGCTCAGTTGTAATCAGAGCAGTAATCCTTTAAGAGCTGCCCTGTTCCCAACAGCCCCACAGATTTCTTTCAGGTCTCTGTCTCTCATCAACCCCAAACTTTCTGGTGTGTTGAGGAAATCTGTTTGGCTAATGCATGATTTGTTAGGTTCTTCCAGTTCACTTCAGTCCACATTCGTAATTTGCTTCAGGGTAACACCAGGCAAGCTTCTGCTTTTCTTCAGCATGTCAACACGAGCAGACCATGTGAGTGCATGTGAGTACATGATGTGAGTGCTTACAGTGCATGCCTCCCTTACGCCTGTACATGACTGGGCATACTCAATATTTATTTAGATACTGCAAAATACTGCACTGTACACTCTTCAGCACAACACCATGCACAAGCAAAGTTTCTATTAAAATAGCACTGTGCACCTGCCAAGTTTATTGCAAAGTTCTTCTCTCTTTCTCTGTTGCAGCTTCATAGTGGCATAAGACTACATATCTCATAATCACTACATGCATGTGACTACTGCAGCAATATTGGTGGAAGTTATCTATGCAACAGAGGACGTCTATGACTGATCACCACAAAGAGAGACTGAAAACTATTTCCCCCAAAGGTACACACACACACACACACACACACACACACACACACACACACACACACACACACACAAACACACACAAACACACACACACACACACACCCCACACACATACACACTCACACACACCCACACACACACGCGCATTGGAGTTGAAAGAACTCTAGACCTTGGTGGGACTGTGTAATGTGGGGTAGTGACAGCCATCCACCCCAGTGTTACCAAAAGGTCATTGGTGCGTGAAAAAAACATGTGGCTGTCTTTAAGAGAGCTGCAGGTTTCATTTTGTGTCTGTCATCTAAAGTGGAAAACACTCTCCTGGGTGAAGACACCTCTCACCTGTGCAACTCCCATAAATGCAACCAGTCTTCTCCTCTATCACTTTTGTCTCTTCAGGAAGTTTGAGGCATTGAGCACTTTTAAAATGCAGACCAGAACCACCATCCTCTACTACAACCTCCATACTGTACTACAACCACCATCCTCTACCAGAACCACCATCCTCTACTACAACCTCTATACTGTACTACAACCACCATCCTCTACCAGAACCACCATCCTCTACTACAACCACCATCCTCTACCAGAACCACTATCCACTACTACAACCACCATCCTCTACCAGAACCACCATCCTCTACCACAACCTCCATACTGTACTACAACCACCATCCTCTACCAGAACCACCATCCTCTACCACAACCTCCATACTGTACTACAACCACCATCCTCTACCTCAGCCTCCATACTGTACTACAACCACCATCCTCTACCAGAACCACCATCCTCTACCTCAGCCTCCATACTGTACTACAACCACCATCCTCTACCAGAACCACCATCCTCTACCTCAGCCTCCATACTGTACTACAACCACCATCCTCTACCAGAACCACCATCCTCTACTACAACCTCCATACTGTACTACAACCACCATCCTCTACCTCAGCCTCCATACTGTACTACAACCACCATCCTCTACCAGAACCACCATCCTCTACTACAACCTCCATACTGTACTACAACCACCATCCTCTACTACAACCTCCATACTGTACTACAACCACCATCCTCTACTACAACTACCAACTCTCAGCCTGAACCCTCATTTTGAACCCTCACCCTGAACCCTCATTCTGAATCCTCACCCTGGACCCTCATTCTGAATCCTCACCCTGGACCCTCACCCTGAATCCTAACCCTGGACCCTCACCCTGGGTGCTGCAGAGTTTAGCTCCACTCTCGATCTTCCCAGCTGCAGAGTTTATTTCAAACCCTCTGCAACATGAGTATCATAATAAAGGCTTACCTTCAGCTTGGAGAGCTGGCCTAGGTCTTTTGCAGCACTGAAGATCATCTGAGCTCCTTGCTGTGTGTCAAAAGCATAAAATTATGAATGAAATCAGCATCACTGAAACCATCACTGGGTCTTATAGAGCACTACACTGAAGTGAAGTTCAGTCCCAGAAAGGAGCAGGCGTGTGATGCTTCAGTGGGAAGATGGACAGGAAGTACTGTAGGGGAAAGAGGTGCTAATAAAAACAAGGCTGTTTTCTTCAAGGTCTCTGTACTGCACAGAAAGAGAAAATCAGCCATTTCCCACCACCACTAAAAAGCACTTTATATTTACAGCACTGGGCAGACACAACACAGCAGAGAGTGCGTGCTCCCTGGGAACGAAACTCAGGACCGCACTGCTCCAAGCATCTCACTCAGGCCGTGTGGCCACGTGAGCTACATAAACTCAACAAAGAGTTATCACTAGACACTGTCATCAGTTCTCAGAACGTCATGCTTTAGCGCTGTTCCGGAACTGTTCAATCCCCACAAAAAAACCCTTAAGTTAATATTATTTTAGAAGTATAAAGAATCCTATATGCCAAATGTAATATGATTACTGTACTATAAGGGGGTGGGGGGCATTTCAGGAGATGGGTCCAGCTTGGAGCAGTTGAAACTGCAGCATTAGTGAACACTGGCGTGAACCCTACCTCACTGCTAATTAGAAGCATTCCCTACAGGAAGAGCTTGTTATTGACAGCAGGTGGTTTTTGAAGAGGCTTGTAATGTAAAGTGTAGCTACTGCAGAGCCTCACAACAGAGCCAGTCAACGTACAGGGCGACATCACCCGCCCTAGGAGAATCAGAGTTCTCCCTCCAAATACCGCACTGATGCCTATAAAGATATGAGAGGTTGAGGGGCTTTGTTGTTGGGCTACCTCATGAAAGCTGGCCTAGAGAAGGTCTGAGATCCATACCATCCTTCACAAACTGGGTTGCTCTGTGCATGTCCTTGCACACTGAACCACAGAGCCAAGACAATCCTCTCCATGATGGGGGCCAGCTTACCAAAGCTGTTCCATCATTTTTTAAATGTTCACAAGTTGAACAAAACCTCACATTGCATCAGTTTAAGGGGCTCTGGGGAAGGGCTATCACCAGAGTCCTTCACATGCACCTACGCCAGAGTGGACTGGGTTTCCATGCACATTTGTGTTTACGCAGACCCTATGCTGGGAGCAGATGGCAGTAGTGCCAGGGTCCACTCACCGTCTGGTCTGTTAGTGGAGGCAGGACAATCTGACGCTCAATGGTGTTGAGCACAATTTTCCACAGCTCCTTCAGAACGCGCTTCAGAACCGTCTTCTCACAGATCTTGGCAAACAGGATCAAACTGCAGACGGCAGGAGAGGGAGAGTGAGTGACAGAGAGAGAGAGAATGACAGAGAGAGAGAGAGAGAGAGAGATGGCGAGATAGTGACAGAGCGAGTGAACAGTGTATAACTGAGTTATTTACAGTATTGTCATGGCAGCATTTCGACTCTGTCTGCAGCTGCCCTGATGGCACACAGGTGCACATCAGAGTTCAATAACCCATAACATACAGGCAGAAGCCACCAGCGTTCTCATGGGCACTGACGTAGTTACAGCATAGTGGGGGTGTACAACCAGGAGGACTTGGCATTTGCACATAATTAAGAGGACTATGCAATTCCTGAATACCCTGAATGTTCTGGCAGGAGAGCCCCGGACATTCAGGGAAGGGCTTACACAATGTGGAGCAGAAGAGAGCACATACTCACACACGCTGGGAAGACAGGGGATATTCATGCAATGCCAGTTCATGTTTTTAGAAATCGAATGATTCATGGTACCTTCACTCTGCAATATACAGTAGAGGGTACTTTCCTCCACCCGTGATCGCCAGAAAAATATCAAGACAAGTCAAATTTATTTATATAGCGCTTTTCACAACAGTTGTCACAAAGAAGCTTTTCCAAGCCCCACTGAGCAAGCCAAGGGCGACAGTAGCAGGGAAAAACTCCCTAGAGCATGAGGAAGAAACTTTGAGAAGAACCAAGATGATATCTATAAATATCTATATTATCAACAGCATTACTAGAGTCTACAGTATACAGTACATCTGTACTGAATGCACGGATGCTGTGTAAAACATACTGCTCTCCCAGGGGGCTGGTGCCTTGAAACAGATCTGTGGTCATCTGAAAAAAACCCCCCTCAGAATTCATGCACTATGAGACTTTCACTCCTACTAAATCCTCGAGTGTGCAGTCTTGAGCTAAGGTCCAGGTTTGCTCTGTGCTGATGTGGCTAGCGAGATGATGCTTTTGTCAGAAGGTCTCACTTCTTGTCCAGCAGGTCCATGAGAGGGCGGAGGACAGTCTCAGCATCCATGGCTGCGTTGCTTTGGTTTCCGCCGTTTCCCTTCATGTGCATGAGCTCCTGGTTCATCTGCTTCACGCAGTCCTCGATGACGGGCTTGAAGCTGCCAAGAGAAACCACATCGCATGTGTTTGTAAGGCAATAATGTTCTCTCTGTTGAAATAGCTAAAAAGCATTCAGCCATTCATTTTGCAAGTTTAGCATCCTAGAAAACTGCCATAGCTGCCTAATGGAGTTTTATGCCGGTGTTTGTGCTGTTAAATAAATCTGCTCCTCTGATCTCACTCTGGGCTCTCATGATCTCAGTCTGTGCTCTTCTGATCTCACTCTGCACAATAATAATCTCAGTTTGTGCTCCTCTGATCGCAGTCTGTGCTCTTCTGGTCCTGCATGGTGCTGTGTGCACATGACTATTACCTGGACCCAAAAACACTGCTCAGCTCATCCAGAACTGTGTTGAGTTTGTTCTGGAGCTCCTTCAGGAGGTCACTAGTTTCAGCATCCAGCTAGGAGAGAGAGAGACAGGGAGAGAGAGAGAGAGAGAGAGAGAGAGAGAGAGTGTGTGTGTGTGAGAGAGAGAGAGAGAGAGAGAGAGAGAGAGAGAGAGAGAGAGAATATCTTAGCCCTGATGTGGACCGTGGGCTGGCAGTGGTGAAGTGAAGCGTGAGGAGGTGTTGAACAGTCATGTATGTAGATTCAGGTGTCTGTAATACTATTCCTAATAATAATAATAATAATAATAATAATAATAATAATAATAATTTTATGTAGCTCAGAGGAATTGTGCCGACATAAACCAGATTGTCATATTGCCTATAATAATGTGTGCATGTCATCCTAATTCAGTGAGCTTCCTGTGGAACATACAAGTTCTTTCAAAGCTGAAAAGTAAGACTCTCCAGCAGACCAGGCTAGCTGGACCCAGCGTGGACCCAGTGTGGGCCCAGTGTAGAACCCAGAGTGGGCCCAGTGTGGAAGCAGTGTGGACCCAGAGTGGGCCTAGTATGGACCCAGTGTAGACCCAGAGTGGGCCCACTGTGGGACCCAGTATGGACCCAGTGTGGGACCAGTGCGTGACCAGTGTGGACTCAGTGTGGGACCTGTGAGAGCCTGCAGGCATTTCCACCCTTTCAGTTCTTCAGGTTCGGTTGATCACACTGGTAAGCGCTCTGTGACATTCCCAGAAGAGGGGGATTAATCCCAGATGGGCATGGCCAAGAACAGAAGAGTGTTCCAGATTCTAGTCCTGGGATTAAGGCTAAATGTGCAGGTTAACGAGGAGGCTGTGCTGCTGCCTGGTGGATATTCCGGACAGCATGGATGCTGGTCTTCAGCCTGTCTCATGCAAATGAACAGAAAACATCTCCAAAGCACCAGGGAGCTGAAGAGTTGTTGATCAGTGAGTAACTTAAATTGACCATTGATTGATAACTTGATTATTTAATGAGAAAGTTAAGGCTCCATGATACACTATATATTATCATGTCTTCTAAAGTACCAGGTGTCTTAATATGTAGTCCTGTGCTCATTATATAAAACAGGGTGGGAGTTTCAGCAACAAATTTTCTCTTTACTTATAACAGAAAGTTTTTCTGCAGTGTCAGTCTTTCAAGTGGTGGAATCAAACACTGTTCAATGTTAATGCCTTTCCTTCATATGGACACATGTATGCATGTGATAACTAGTAAAAGATAATCTAATACATTTTGGATTAACTATAAGTAAAACATTTACTTAAAATAAATTACTTCTTACTTAAGTAAAAATTAAAATATAACATTTTAACCACAGGGATTGATGCAGAAGCTTTAGTGGTTAAGGTATTTGACTAGTAATCAGAAGGTTGCCAGTTCAAGTCCCGCCACTGCCAAGCTGCCACTGTTGGGTCCCTGAACAAAACCCTTAACCCTCAATTACTCAAGTTGTGTTCAGTCATAAGTGTAAGTTGCTTTGGATAAAAGCGTCGGCTAAATGCCATAAATGTAAAAGTTTCCAAAATATTTGAACGCTGGTTATCCTTTCTAAGTAACTTGTTAAGTGACTTGTTTGGTAGGGAAGCACTTTTATTTGAAGACAAAGTAAGGTGTAGAAGAATCAAATAATCTAAGACCTCATTTGTAAAAGTCAACTCAATACATGTTATGTAACATTGTCTTCACCCTAGTAAGCCTAACAAAGCAGCCATATCTGAAAGGAGACAGGACTGCAGTCAGTGCAGTCAGAAGACTACAAAACCCACGATGCCTACAAAACAGAACACCCCAGAACCCTGCCCAGAACTGGTCATGGAGGATGTGACTTCATTTCACAGACAGGCTGGAGCCCATGAATCTGCATAAAAGATCAATCTGTTTCTGAATGAAAGATGAGTATGGTCAGATAAAAGATCAGTATGTTCTGTAGACATAAATGGACAATGTCTTGGATGGATGCATAAATTAAGGTTTGCTGTCCAACCACTGAACTGTGTGAAACAGTGTCGAAGCACTCCAGGGCAAACTGCTGCTTAAAATGCCTGCTTAATTTGAAGAATCAATAGTATATGTACTGGTATACATACTGGTATATGTAGTAGTATATGTACTGGTACATGTACCGGTATATGTATTGGTATATGTACTGCTCCAAAATATGTTAAATATAGTTTTGTAGTATTATCATCAATCCTGCTGCAGTGTCGGTATGGATTGTTTGTGTGTTTTGGTTTGTCTTTTGTTGATGGCAGGGTAAGGATGAGGCAGTAAGAGTTAGATGATGACTCAGGTACATGTAGTCATGTCTACTGGTCTGAATACAGGAAGCAGGGATCACTGGACAGGATAGAAAGCTACCATGAGCACAAGACATGGTATTACACAAAAGCGTGGGCTGAGAAGAAAGAGAGAAGACTAAGGGGGGGGGGGGGGGGGAGAGGCAGGGAGAGAGGGAGGGAGGGAGAGAGAGAGAGAGAGAGAGAGAGAGAGAGAGACCTCCTCTCATTTGGTCTCTGAGATATGGGAGATGCATAAAAATAACTTAAGCAATAACACCAATGAACATAGTTTTAACACCTAAACTCTAAAAATGTGGTAATTATAAATCCATTGAAACAAACAAACAAGCAACCACAAACAAGTCAATTTGGACCATGACGATTTGGACCATGATTACTCAGACCGTGATGATTTGGACCATGATGATTCGGACCATGATGATGTTTTTTGCTTTGTCTTCTGGATTTGCAAAGTTGACTGCCTTAACTTTGTTTGCAGTACCATCAGTCATGCCATTATGAGCAATGTTATCAATATTTATGTAATGAAACATGGTTTATGCATAAGATTATCACCCTAATGGTGCCCACAGGGTTGTGATATCCTACAGCACAAGAGTAATGGTTCAGGAGATTCCTGCAGAGAACTCGCACACTATTGATAAATGAAAGACTAGAGCAATGAACAGAAGCATAAATCCTTATCCCAGATTAAGAATGTTAGTGTGTCCCGTGAGATGCGGAGGACGTGTCCCGCAATATGTTAAGATCTGCAAAAGAAAGAAGAATGCAGTTGATCAGTCAGTTCCCACTGAGCGGAAGTGTGGAGCGCTATCAGAATGACTCCTGCTGTAACAACTCAAGCAGCTAGGCTTTAATCTGCATCTTAAAGACAAAAGCCACTGAGATCGAGTTGAGAGTAGATGACGTGGTGCTCTGGATGCATGGTAAAAAAAACCACACACAACACACACACACACACATACATATTGGTGCAGGTCATTAAGCTAACATTCGCTCTTGCTAGACTCATAAATTTAAACTGTAGGTGCAGCAATGTAAATGTTTTATTTAAATCAAACATCCTGTAATGGAGTGCTGGAAATCACAGTGAATTTATAAATTGAAGGAGCTAAGCTTTGCAGTACCGTAACCGGGCCTTTTGAAAATCTAGTGAAATATGTTTTAACATCCAAATTTTATGTAAGGCAGTGGGGCTTGTAATAAATAATATACATCTTTTCAGTACTGTGCTTAAATATAATGTCTGACATCTAAAATAATTTCTAAAGCTTATGAGTACTGAAGTGGCACAGCACTCTACAGTTTTGCCCATACACCTGGTTCATACACCTGATTTACCTCATGCACTTATAAAACCTTAATGACCTCTGACCTTCAGTCAGAGCTGCAGTAAGACTTTTTGTGGCCATGGGCTATGAAAAAAAATTGTGGCCCCTTAAAATTAAAATGTTATATAAGCAACAAAAAAATGACAGCATAAACAACAGGCATTATGATGCAACAAAAACCTACTCACTAGTAAACAAACAAATCACTGTAAACAGCACTGTAGTGAATGATCACTTAAAATGACTGCCAAGGAAATGTGTTTGGCTACTTCAGCAGTACACTTACGTTTACAGCATTTAGCAGACGCTCTTATCCAGAGTCACTTACAAAAGTGCTTTGTCGTTTACTCACAGAATACATCCTAGTACAGTAGAGTCCAATATAGCAATGATCTATAATACTGTGGAAATACGGGGCTCACTGCTGATACCTAGAAGTGCAAAACACATATAATAGCTCTATAATAGACAAGTGTAATAAACAAGTACTGGAGTTTGTTAGTCAACATCAGTGTAATAAACAATACCCTACAATAAGTACTAGTTTAGTTAGACAACATTGGGTCAGTGGTCATTTACATACATGGTTCATTTAGGAGTTTTAGACATTAAATATTTTTTTTATATATCATTTCAGTTTGTGCTTGTTTCTCTTGCTACACTTTTCCTTTGCGGTCCCTACTCTCAAATTTCCCAGGAGCTGCCAAAATGTAAAACATTTTGCTATCTTAATGAAAATGGAAGCTAAGAGCAAACAAAGCCCCTGTTGTAGCGCACTCTAAATCTTGAACCTTGGCTTGAATACAGGTGAAGTAAATGCCAAAAGTGACTGAAACTTGTTTGTGGTTCTAACCCAGTGATGCATGGCCCTGCACAGAGGTGATGCCCCAGGGTGCAGGTGATATACGTCCCAGCACGTCCTGGAGCTGAGCGTGTTAGACCTGTCCCTTAGTCCTGACTGCTACTTTCTGGATTCTGGACTTCCAGAAGATGGGGTAGATGTCAGCTCTGGCTGGTATATGAGCCTTGGACTTACAAGCAAACTTAAGAATGATCAAAGACAACGCTACACTGTGCCGTGCAGGGGTAGTTGGAGACTGGAACAACCCTGACACAGTGGCCTGACACTTCATAAAAAAGGGTCTGACTTCGGTCGTTGCATATAACACGTCTTAACAGCTCATGGTTAAAAGGGACAGATAAAATGGAGCAGGGACTTAAGGGTTAACTAGAGGCAATAAGAGAAGACAAAAAGGGAAAGTGATGGACAGAGTGTGGGAGAGAAAGAGAAAGTGCCAAAACAGTGTGAGAAAGAGAGAGACAGGACAGATGGGAGAGTGAGAGAGAGAGAGAGAGAGAGAGAGAGAGAGAGAGAGAGAGAGAGAAAATGAGAGAGAGAGAGAGAGAGAGAGAGAGAGAGAGAGAGAGAGAGAGAGAGAGAGAAAATGAGAGAGAGAGAGAGAGAGAGAGAGAGAGAGAGAGATAGAACGACAGGTCTTTCTGCTAGTCTGAGCCCTGTTTGAGTTTTTACTCCCTCTGGAATGCACAAATACACAAATAAACAAATACACTAATACAGAAGCACACTTTGTCTGCCAAAATGAATTGTGTTCTGTACTGTTAGGAATATTTAACTTATAACTGTTAACACGTCTCTTTGTAATTACATTTTTCTCTTAGTTTGCTAATTGCTTTGGGAACTCTGTTGATGCCTTGCACAGTTATATTTGGAGACTTTTACATCACAGAAAGAAATTCAGCTTCCCCAAAAAGAATGAAAAGATTTATAAAATAAGAGTCTGGCTCTTAGCAAGTATAATGCATGACATGTGTTATGCTTGCTAATAGCCAGCCATTAGAGGCACTTTAGCTGCACTGGTCTTGATGGAGATGCACAGCTTGGTGCTATCAGGTCTTCAGGCTCATTTCAAGGAGCCAAGACCCTCTGTGTTTTCCACCCAATTTAGCAGTGTCCAATTCCTGTTTTTGCATAATAGTATCATTAGTTTGAGATTGGACATGCTATTATTATCTTTTTATAGTTATCCAATTGAACAATAATGAGTTAGTTTTGGTACTGTAATTACGACCAGTGTCAGATGTCTGCACCTTATTAGTGTCATGGGGAAAATATACTGGAGAGCCTGTTATAATTAATACTTGCAGAAGAACTTGGTCAAAGCCTTGATGAAGGTGAATTCTATTTAGCTCATGTTGATCGGCTCCGGTGCAGGCTGGGTTTGGGTTCCCGTTCAACCCCAGGCAGACCCTTTCTGTTTTGTAAGAGGATCTTTACAGCTCTGGTCCTGGATGCGGACCACCCTACAGAGTTTAGTTCCAGCACACCTAGCTGTGATGTTCAGATGCTCAGTGAACTAAACAGCTGGAGCAGGCATGCTGGTGTTTGGAACTAAAGTCTCCAAGAAATCCCAGCTGGGCTGGGAGCTCCTCAGACGCGAGACATGCACATGGACACGGTTCTCACTCTCTGATCTCAGGTTGATGGGGGGATAGAGAAGCACAATCATCCGAAGTCTCAAATGCAGCATGTCGTTATTTACTGAAAGGTTGAAACTAGCGACAGCGAACATGATCATAAAGGCGGATAAGTAAATATGAATGAGGCGGAGAAAAGGGGCCATCTATGGTGTAGCTGGGAGGTGGAGCTAGGCAGCTTACTAGCCTGGGGTAGCATGCCGGACTCCAGCAGGTGTAGCACATGCTCCAGGAGGCGGAGTTAGTTGTAGGGACGGGGGCTAAAGGTGAAGTGGGGTGACACAGTGTGATGATTGGATGGCTTAAACTGGACTGCTGAAAGGAGCAAACCTGCCCTCCCCAGCTGGAATGGAAAACTAGATTCAACCCAAATTCCGAAACTCTGAAGGCAGAGTGGGCCAAGAATTCCAAAGGTTGATTCTAGTTGATTCAAGGTGCAAGTCCACATACTGCACAGCTGTGGAGTTGTGGCTGGGTACAGACGGAGAAGGAAACCTGTTCACACACCTTACAGAAGGCCACCGGCCCCTCCTCCTGGTACAAAAGCCCGGAAGAGACGGGCGAAGACAAGAGAGAGGAAGAAGGAGGAGGGGGACACAGGACATTTTCCCAGTTACAGAGAGACAGGAAGAGGAGTCACAGAGATAGCAGCAAAGACAGATAGAGAGAAAGAGGGAGTGAGAGAGACAGTGAAAGAGAGAGACACACACACACACACACACAGAGGAAAGACAGAAATTCCAGCACACATGCACATTAATATGAGGGGAACATCCATCAAAATAAACATCACTTGATCCACTAGCTGCAGAATAGGTCTGCTGGCCAATAAACATTTGTTTTCTTCTAGGGGGAAGGGGCAAGAATAAGTCTGCTGGCTAATGAACACTTGTTTTGTCCTAATGGGGAGGGGACAGATTAAGTCTATTGGCCAATGAGCACTTGTTTTCTCCTGGGGAAGGCGGTCTTCTGGGCACCTCTAAAACCCCACTCAGGCCAACATTATTACTCTTTAATAAAACAACACCAGGTTTTTAATAAAACAACAACAAATGGTTTTCACACAATAACAGTGCTCCCAAGAGTAGATGTATTAAGCAGGTGATCCCTGTTCCTGAGCATGGGGCAGAGCCTAGTGCACTGGTGGGGTGGGCTGCACCATCTGTGCTGGAGGTGGGGGTGCTTTCTGCGGGCAGCACTGGCCCAGACACCTACCTGCTTCCCTCCCATCGACTCAAACATCTTCTCTAGCTGAACCCGAAGCTGCTGGATGTTGTTCAGGAGGATGCAGGGCTGTGGTGAAAAGCACATGCAAATTAATTTGCGTCTGTGTTCCCCTTCACATGTTCTCATGTGTACAGCCTGGTGTGGAGTCAGGAAGAGACTTGTGTGATGCACCCTTTGGATTTGACCTTATTTGTCCTTACATCGGTGCACAGTCACATGTCAAAAACACCCTTTTGCCTTTAGTTAAGCTTAAACTTGCTGTCATTTGTGAATACTGTCATTTAAGTTTGAAGTTAACGATAGTGGAAGAAAACTGATAAATGTTGAATGTATGTCAGAGGCGTTAGAATCACATGTATACCGCGTCATAGTGAGTGTGAGTGCTAATTAGCATGTGCATTTACATTCTCTGCCCCCCTTTAGTCAAAAGGCACTCACCAACACACTGATAAATGACATTTGGATGGTGAAAGTGAGATCCAGAGTCTTGGGGCCAATGCAATACATCAGTATTCCCAATACATCAGTATTTTTAATGAATCAGTATTCTTGATGAATCAGTACCGAATGCTAGCTGGATTGCAGACATGTCGAACATGCAGGAAATGACTCAGGTGTGCTAGAAAAACAAAACACTTATAGTTGTGGTGTGGCCGAGAACCCCGTCTCTACGGCGTGCCGGGTTACCTTGCAGACAGAGAGCATTAAAGCATAGAAGCTTACAAGAACTAAGCTGTCAGTCCCAGCAGGGGACATGAGCTCACAGAGGAGTGCTCCTGACACGGTCTCTCGGGAACACTCCACATCTGCCTTGTCTGGCCACGGACTTCTGCACATCAATTCTCATAAGGATCATTACAAGGCCGTGAGCTCATCAGACATAGAGAAGCCTGTGTAATGGTATCGAAGTAAAAAAACAGCTCTGCTTTAAGAAAAAAGGCATGCAGAGTATGTCACTCATTAGCGCCAGACTTTTCCTGAACCTGCTAACTAGTGATGCCAGACTGGATAACTGAACAGATCATGTTTCACTATTAGGCAAATGCATAGTTTCAGTTTGTACAAAGTCTATGCGGTCATGCTACACAATCACACACTACACACTAAAATGTCAATACAAACAACAGCTGCCTGTCAGCTGCCTGATAAGAAAAACGCAAGCCCAGGACCCGGACCAATGAGGACCAGCCATGGCGTCTCACTAGGGGCTGCAGGCTGGTCTCCGTGGCAACATGAGGGCTATGTGGTGGTGTCTGGGATCAGCTCATGATAATGCATGTGTGAGTAGACACTCACCACCTTCTCCTTGTTCAGGTGGTTGCTGAAGTCTTTGGAGATGATGGCAGCATACTGCAGCAGGACATTGTTGATGGTCTACAATTACAAAGTAGCCACAGCAGGTTTATAATACAGGCAGGTTTATAATACAGGCAGGTTTATAATACAGGCTTATAATACAGTTAAAACAGACCACAGTCAACAAACAGTCACTAAGAAACACCATCAGTTAGTATCCATTCAGTCTTTAGCAGCTGTAAAGACTTGATGCTAACTGTTTCCATACTACGCACACACACACACACACACACACACACACACACACACACACACACACACACACACACACACACACACACACACACACACACACACACACACACACACACACCCCTATATATTAACCATTCATTAATGGTTCATTAATAACCTTTCACTGTTTTACTGACACGGATCATACCTCTTTGACTCTGTGAGTCAATTAAATAGGATTGTAAATAACTATATAACGTTGTCATTAATTTGTTAGATCAATAAGCAGGTGACTGGGTTCATTAGTTTTTCCTTCATCCAGGAGGCAGACACCCCCACAGAGAACTCTCTCTCTATCTATCTATCTATCTATCTATCTATCTATCTATCTATCTATCTATCTATCTATCTATCTATCTATCTATCTATCTATCTATCTATCTATCTATCTATCTATCTATCTATCTATCTATCTATCTATCTATCTATCCCTTCCTCGGTCATGTTCTAATTACAAGACCAAAACTGTGTGTGTGTGGTGTTACCAATCTTTTTTTGACTCCTTGTGACAGTGAGACTGGGGAGTGCAGTGGAGTGTGAGGCAGGCTAAAAATGAAAAGGTGGAATGATGTTGGAAGAGACAGGAGGGTAAGCTGGTGGATGAGGGGGTAGGGTGGAGAGGGTGGAGTTTGTGATTTGTGGAGGCTGAGGCAGAGAGGGTGGCGTTTGTGAGGGGGTGGAGTTTGTGGAGGCTGAGGCAGAGAGGGTGGAGTTTGTGAGGGGGTGGAGTTTGTGGAGGCTGAGGCAGAGAGGGTGGAGTTCGTGATTGGGTGGAGTTTGTGGAGGCTGAGGCAGAGAGGGTGGAATTTGTGAGGGGGTGGAGTTTGTGGAGGCTGAGGCAGAGAGGGTGGCGTTTGTGAGGGGGTGAAGTTTGTGGAGGCTGAGGCAGAGAGGGTGGAGTTTGTGAGTGGGTGGAGTTTGTGGAGGCTGAGGCAGAGAGGGTGGAGTTTGTGAGGGGGTGGGGTTTGTGGAGGCTGAGGCGTGTGTGTGGTGTACAGCAACAACGAGGATTTGCTTTGCCCTTTTCAATTAATTTGTATTCAGTACAGACAAGCAGCAAGGGATGCTGGATAAGAGCATTCGATGGATGTGTGTGTGTGTGTGTGTGTGTGTGTGTGTGTGTGTGTGTGACAACTGGGAAAAGAGGGAAGTAAACTGGAAATGTCTGTAGGTGTATGGTATTATCAGAAATAGAGCTCAGGCTCGGAGAACACACAGTTCTGACTGTAAATGACATTCAAACCCAACAGTCACAGTAAGCCTTTAGAGGCACACACACACACACACACACACACACACACACACACACACACACACACACACAAATTCTTTTATACACAAGAATCATTACCTGAGTGTCCTCTGTCATTTCCTTGTAGACATCTGTGGGCTAAAACTTCTCTCTCTCTCTCTCTCTCTCTCTCTCTCTCTCTCTCTCTCTCTCTCTCTCTCTCTCTCTCTCTCTCTCTCTCTCTCTCTCTCTCTCTCTCAAACATTGGGTGGGTGTGGGGTTTGCTTGAGGTGGTGTGGGGTGGTTGTGGGGTTGGGTTGAGAAGGTGTGTGGGGTGCGTGTGCTCACCTTAGCAAACCTGCACATGAAGTGTGCGAGGGCTTGTGGGTTGGGGCACTCCAGCTTCCTGATGATCTCGAAGGTCTGGTTTAGCTGTGTGAACACGTCCACCACGGAGCACGAGAAAAGGGCATGCTCCGACGTCTGCTGGAACTGTGGTCAGAGAGAAAGGTCGATAAACAGACAAACAGACAGACAGACAGATTTGAATTGAGAAAGTACAGGTATCCTAGCAGCGGTACCTCATTACTGCACAGTGTCATTTTGAGGCTTGAAACTCCCCAAACTTAAACATCATTTTATCTGAGCTGCCAAATGATGCGTAATTATCGCTTTCTTCATCTTAAATTGTCGCCCTGTTTGTAGTAATATAATAAAATAATAATAATAAAATCATGCATTCACAAACCCCGTATTCTTCTATATGACTACTGTGTGGGAAAAGTCTGTTTGTCGCGTAAGCTCTGTCATTTCCCTGCACGACTAATTCAAATGAAACAACAGCAGCACATCTGAAGCTATAAGCACTAATGTTCCAGGAGTCTGTGATCGCTGGGCACCTAGTACTGAGAACCATGCACATAGTACTGAGAACCGTGCACCCAGTACTGAGAGCTGTACACCTAGTACTGAGAACTGTGCACCTAGTACTGAGAGCAGTGCACCTAGTACTGAGAGCTGTGCACCTAGTACTGAGAACCGTGCACCCAGTACTGAGAGCCGTGCACCCAGTACTGAGAGCAGTGCACCTAGTACTGAGAACCGTGCACCTAGTACTGAGAGCCGTGCACCCAGTACTGAGAGCAGTGCACCTAGTACTGAGAACCGTGCACCTAGTACTGAGAGCCGTGCACCCAGTACTGAGAGCAGTGCACCTAGTACTGAGAGCCGTGCACCCAGTACTGAGAGCAGTGCACTTAGTACTGAGAACCGTGCACCCAGTACTGAGAGCAGTGCACTTAGTACTGAGAACCATGCACCCAGTACTGAGAGCCGTGCACCCAGTACTGAGAGCCGTGCACCTAGTACTGAGAGCTGTGCACCTAATACTGAGAGCCGTGCACCCAGTACTGAGAGCAGTGCACCCAGTACTGAGAACAGTGCACCTAGTACTGAGAGCAGTGCACCTAGTACTGAGAGCCGTGCACCCAGTACTGAGAGCAGTGCACCTAGTACTGAGAGCCGTGCACCCAGTACTGAGAGCAGTGCACCCAGTACTGAGAGGTGTGCACCTACTACTGAGAGCAGTGCACCCAGTACTGAGAGCAGTGCACCTAGTACTGAGAGCCGTGCACCCAGTACTGAGAGCAGTGCACCTAGTACTGAGAGCCGTGCACCCAGTACTGAGAGCAGTGCACCCAGTACTGAGAGGTGTGCACCTACTACTGAGAGCAGTGCACCCAGTACTGAGAGCCGTGCACCTAGTACTGAGAGCAGTGCACCCAGTACTGAGAACAGTGCACCTAGTACTGAGAGCAGTGCACCCAGTACTGAGAACAGTGCACCCAGTACTGAGAACAGTGCACCTAGTACTGAGAACAGTGCACCCAGTACTGAGAACAGTGCACCTAGTACTGAGAGCAGTGCACCTAGTACTGAGAGCAGTGCACCTAGTACTGAGAGCCGTGCACCCAGTACTGAGAGCAGTGCACCCAGTACTGAGAGGTGTGCACCTACTACTGAGAGCAGTGCACCTAGTACTGAGAACCAATATCAGTTGCACCAATTGATGTCTGTGAATGCTGCAAATGTGGACTTGAAGCGATTAACATCCAAGTCCAGTCAGAGCTGCAGGTTGTGCAGGTTCATTGTGCATAATTAACACAAGCCTTTGAATGATGCTGCAACTGTTAGGTAGCTCCCGACGACGGGAAGAAGGCATCCTTATTCACCACGCTCTCTCCACACCAGCACGCCTCACTCCATTAATCCTCACGGCATAATGTGTTGTTTTGTTCAGTGACTGGTCATTAGACTCTTAAATCTAATACATTGTTTTCTTACTCAAGTCTGGCACACTGCCTAACAAACCCTAGCAGGGCCTGGTTAGCAAGGTCT
>NC_137502.1:27242055-27259555 GCF_041902795.1 Electrophorus electricus
TTTCAACACCCAAGAAAAGACAAGAAAAGAAAAGAAAGCAATAAAATCCTTCTCTCATTATTTACTAGGAAATATTAACACCTCGTAGTCTGGAACAGGAAAGGTTATGGGCTTGCTACAGTACAGTCTAGAACACAGCACCCTGCTGTTAAATCCACAGCTAGTCCGACATGGCGTCAAATCCATTTACTAAATATGGATTGTTTATGATCAGATTGTGAATGGCAAATTAACAACACTTACTTTAGAAGTCTTTAGGCAGAAAACAACAAACAGAAGCCACATAGCACAGACCGCACCACAGCCTTGCAGTGTGGGAGAGCGTGTGTGTATTCGGATGTTGAGGTCTGTTTCTGGGGAGACCCTGCGACGTGTAGCCAGTACACCACCCTGTCAGCCCCTCCCTGCTCTGGGCGGGACCCCTGTCAGGCCCTCCCTGCTCTGGGCGGGACCCCTGTCAGCCCCACCCTCCACGGGGTGGGACCCCTGTCAGCCCCTCCCTGCTCTGGGCGGGACCCCTGTCAGCCCCACCCTCCACGAGGTGGGACCCCTGTCAGCCCCTCCCTGCTCTGGGCGGGACCCCTGTCAGCCCCACCCTCCACGGGGTGGGACCCCTGCCAAACAAGACTCAGAAATTGTATTGAATTTGAAATTCAAAATTTGACATAAAAAATGTCAGATAGACAAACACCGACAGAAAAAACAGATAGACAGACAGAGGTAGGTAGGCAGATATTGGGGACCACAGTACTTATATGAAATGGATTTAGGTTCTAGAAGTAAATTTAAGAATACCATAAATAAAGTTTATCTAACTCCTAGAAGTGAAGCCGGTTTACACTGTTAATGAGGGAAGTGTGTGTTTGCTCTGCCTGGCTGCAAAACCAAAGGTATGATATACTGTCCACTGCACACAGTACACTGCCATCGGTGAAGATATTCATAAGACTTGTTTTTTATGCTTGTCCGTATGAATTATTAAAACAAATAACTTAACGGAGCACCTCGCAAAAGCCCAGTGCAGCTGAACTAAGCAGGAGAAAGAAAACTACGTGCGTCTGGTTTTTTTGGCCATCTTTTTGCAGGGAGCAGTGCATGCTGGGAAGTGCTCTTTTGTCTGGGTGGTGGCAGTTCTAGCTTGGGGCCACTGTTCTCGGAGACTGAGGAATTAGACGCATATCTAATATTGTTTTAGTGGCGTGGCTCATCTTTACTCAAGCCAGGACAAAGCACAGTAACACATCACAGCAAAGTGCCTGTCATCTTCAGCAGTAAATCAGCCAAACGCCATCTGGTTTTGACGTGGCGCTCTCCCGCCAGAAAGGTTAGCTTTCATATAAACACCACCCCACCAAACGTAGGCTGTCATATTTTAAGATAACCTAAGGTACCCTTTGCAACAAGCTCTCCATGGAGCAATACATTGTGAGCAGCTGTTGGCAGACACGGTTCGATGTTTCAACGGTTAGATGTCACGGTTAGATGCGCTTAGACCTTTATATTGCACGTTACATTTTTTTTTTTTGCTGTGTAGTTTAGTCACTGGTTTTCAGTTCTTGGCCAATTTGTGCTTTTGGTGAATCTTGCACCATCTGTTCTATAGTGCTGCATGCTGCACGGTCATTGGTGATGTGCTCGGAGTAGCGTGTGGGGGGGACATGATGTGCACAACGCCACTCAGGTTCTGCCACTCAGGCTGGAAGAGAAACAGCAGGGAGGCATGGGAGACGGCACACATCCATTCACAGAGTAGAGAGGCATGCATACACTCACATTACCCACGTCACTCCCAGTATGAATTATTCATGCCAGCGGGCAGACCCTGGGGGGACAGTTTATGACAGGGCAGTAGTGAGAGGACATTTTCCATCAAACAGGATGCACTACACCAGCAAGACCCCTGCCTCTCCACGTGTAGTAAAGTCCCTTTGATGGTCAGGGGGGAAGGTTCCTATCTCTCGGGCTGGACTGTGTGTGTGCAGGCTGGAGGAGTCATGTACTGTGTGTGTGTGTGTGTGTGTGTGTGTGTGTGTGTGTGCAGGCTGGAGGAGTCACATACTGTGTGTGTGTGTGTGTGTGTGTGTGTGTGCAGGCTGGAGGAGTCACGTACTGTGTGTGTGTGTGTGTGTGTGTGTGTGTGTGCAGGCTGGAGGAGTCATGTACTGTGTGTGTGTACAGGCTGGAGGAGTCATGTAATGTGTGTGTGTGTGTGTGTGTGTGTGTGTGTGCAGGCTGGAGGAGTCATGTACTGTGTGTGTGTACAGGCTGGAGGAGTCATGTAATGTGTGTGTGTGTGTGTGTGTGTGTGTGTGCAGGCTGGAGGAGTCATGTACTGTGTGTGTGTGTGTGTGTGTGTGTGTGTGTGTGTGTGTGTGTGTACAGGCTGGAGGAGTCACGTACTGTGTGTGTGTGCAGGCAGGACGAGTCATGTACTGTGTGTGCGTACAGGCTGGAGGAGTCATGTACTGTGTGTGTGTGTGTGTGTGTGTGTGTGTGTGTACAGGCTGGAGGAGTCCTGCTCTGTCAGGGACACTTGGTAACACCCAAGTGTTTCCTCTGCATCTATTAAAGATGATGCTCACGTTCACACACACATATACACACACACACACACACATGTACACGTGCACATACACACACACACACACACACACACACACACACACACACACACACACACACACACACACACACACACACAAACAAACGCTGCAGATAGCAGTCAGAGCAGAATGTGTGTTGTTGGAGGCAGGCGAGTTTGACTGACACAGCTACACAGAGATTTGGAGTACGAGATAATGTGACCTTTTAAAGCAGCCATCCACGGTGCGACGGCATCGCAGGATGTGCGAGGCTGACAGGTGCGATTGGATGCGGATATTCCAAGCAGGGCTCAGACAGAGTCAGACACTCAGAACGTTCTCACATCTTCATAAACAGGTTCAGTCCTTCCATAGAGCACCCCGGGCCATAAACACACCTCTCTCCACAAGAACAGAAAAGGATACAAGAAGAGGAGGTAGAACACCAGAGGTGTTATACGGCAGCCCCACAAGAGATGACAGGGGACAAGACAGAGGAGGAGAAGAGGTTCTGAAGATAGACACCAGAGGCTCAAAAGCAAATGATGGCCAAACAATCCTCAAGTATTAGGCGATAGAATAAATACACTAAATGACCAAAGAAAATTTGTCATGGCAACGTTGTCATGAGCCTGATCTCGGACAACGATGAGAGGGCCTACCTGGAGGAGATTAAACACCTGGAGAACTGGTGCCAGGGAAATAATCTCCTCCTAAATGTCAGCAAGACAAAGGAGCTGATTGTGGACTGCAGCAAGAAGCAGGAGTGGCACTACCGACCTGTGAGGTTCAGCGGAAACACGGTAGAGAGAGCAGACAGTTTCAGGTACCTTGGAGTTCGCCTCTCGCAGGACCTGTCCTGGTCCCGCCACACAGACTCCCTGGCAAAGAAGGCCTGTCAGCGTTTTTACCACCTCAGATGCCTAAGAGACTTCAGACTGCCCTCCAAGGTACTGCGGAACTTCTACACCTGCACTGTCGAGAGCATCCTCACGGGGAACATCACAGTCTGGTTTGGGAACAGCACCAAGCAGAACAGACAAGCACTCCAGAGGGTGGTGCGTTCAGCAGAGCCCATCACTTCCTGACCTGCAGACCGTCTATTACAAGCGGTGCCAGACCAAGGCCAGGAGGATTGTGAAGGACGCCACCCATCCCAACAATAGGATCCTCTCTCTGTTGAGGTCAGGTAAGCACTTTCACTCCCTGAAGATCAATACAGAGAGACTGAAGAGGAGCTTCTTCCCACAGGCCATATATATATATATATTCTTCATGCACCCCTGTTTCTTTCCTCAGTTTGGACAGAGCACTCACAAAACCATTTCACTGCGAGTTGTACCATGTATGACTATGTACGTGACAAATAAACCAAACTTGAAACTTGAAACTTGAAAAACTGACCAACTAGTGTAGCAGTAATCTACCCAACAACTGATGATGGTCCTGAGGAAATTCGCAAAGCCAATGCATGTCAAATTGTATGTAGTATGTAGTATATGGTATGTAGTATGTACTTTGTAGTACGTAGTATATGGTATGTAGTTTGTAGTTTGTAGTATGTAGTATATGGTATGTAGTATGTAGTATGTAGGCCAAATGAATTCAAGCTTCAGCCAAAGCTTCACAAGCACAGTGCAGTCAAATGAAACACACACACACACACACACACACACACACACACACACACACACACACACACACACACACACACCTTGCAGTCCACCCCAGACATCTGTGTCTGCTTTTACGTTATCACTAAAAAGATGACACTTATTTCTCAGATCTAAAACAATTTTTTTCAGCTGTTTGAAAATGTTTTAATTAATCAATCAATTAATTAATTCCTAAAAACCTAGCCAGTCAAAGGAGACCTAGCCAGTCAGAAGGATTTTTTGAGAGAGTGCAATTTCCCCCAGGACGACATCACCATGATAATGACGCATCTTGAATGTTCAAGTCAGAAAGGAGAACAGCTGGAGGACTCCAGCTTCTCCAGTGAAGCAAGCAACCTCCATCTGAATCAGATTGTCCTCTCCCTCCAGCCTCCTGCTGAATCAGACGGTCTACTGTCCTCTTCCTCCTGTTGAATCAGACTGTCTACCCTCCTCTTCCTCCTGCTAAATCAGACTGTCTACCCTCCTCTTCCTCCTGCTGAATCAGACGGTCTACTGTCCTCTTCCTCCTGCTAAATCAGACTGTCTACCCTCCTCTTCCTCCTGCTGAATCAGACGGTCTACTGTCCTCTTCCTCCTGCTGAATCAGACTGTCTACCCTCCTCTTCCTCCTGCTGAATCAGACGGTCTACTGTCCTCTTCCTCCTGCTGAATCAGACTGTCTACCCTCCTCTTCCTCCTGCTGAATCAGACTGTCTACCCTCCTCTTCCTCCTGCTGAATCAGACGGTCTACTGTCCTCTTCCTCCTGCTGAATCAGACTGTCTACCCTCCTCTTCCTCCTGCTAAATCAGACTGTCTACCCTCCTCTTCCTCCTGCTGAATCAGACGGTCTACTGTCCTCTTCCTCCTGCTGAATCAGACTGTCTACCCTCCTCTTCCTCCTGCTGAATCAGACTGTCTACTGTCCTCTTCCTCCTGCTGAATCAGATGGTCTACTGTCCTCTTCCTCCTGCTAAATCAGACTGTCTACCCTCCTCTTCCTCCTGCTGAATCAGACTGTCTACTGTCCTCTTCCTCCTGCTGAATCAGACTGTCTACCGTCCTCTTCCTCCTGCTGAATCAGACGGTCTACTGTCCTCTTCCTCCTGCTGAATCAGACGGTCTACCCTCCTCTTCCTCCACAATCACACTGGCTTCTTTCTGGCTTGCTGCAAGCCCCACTCAGGCTTAGTTGATAATCATAGCCTTTGAAATAGCCACAGAAATAAAACAAAACAGATAAACAAACATCTCAAATATGTAGGACATCGGTGATATTGTCACACTGAGAGCTGTGTAGAATACGAGCCTTCCTCAAGCTACTCCAGGGATTTGCATCTGCTGCAGCTACTGCTGAAAATGTTCCGACTGTTTCCACATAGTCTAGCCTGAGGCAGCCACATCTGCCAGCGCAGTCAACAATCACGTCTCCTTCGCATTCCGGCCACGTCAGCTTGGGCCCCAGTCCTGTAAACACACCTATGGCGCTGGACACAAAGCTCACCCCGTTTAAGGTCCACCCACATCAAAACCTCCCCACACATCACAAAACGAAACTAATGCCTTGCAGTCAGCACTGTGCTCTGTGACGTGCCGAGTACTCTCATTAGCTAGGATAGGGTCAGTTCATTAGCTACTGTGTTCATTAGCTACTGTGATGTGTTTGCCCCCTGTGGTAAGAAACGCCAGAGACCTATGCTATATTTCACCTGCTCGCAGTCCCACCTTAACTGCCCTCCAAACACAACTACACACATCTGCTCTCCAAACACAACTACACACACCTGCCCTCCAAACAGGACTACATACACCAGCCCTCCAAACACAACTACACACACCTGCCACACCTCCATCTGCGATCAGACATTTCTCTCCAGCGTCACAGAACTCCTGAATGAAAGATTCATCGATTATTCACATAAAGCGAAGATGGAATTACTAAAAGGGGAAAGAAAATTATGCTTTAATTTTAAACGCATATTTAATTTATGGCCCACTGTGGCAATTTCAATCTGAGACTAATAAATTTATAAGCTGGAAAAAGATCGTGTGATTTGTTTCCACATATTATAGGTAATGTTTCTGGCAGACTGATTCTGTTCTGAGGACCTTGCCTGTTGTAATGGCATCGAGTGGAGGTGATTTCTCAATATCAGCTGGGTTCTGAGAAAATAACGAGACCCTCGGGCCTCCTAAGCCCCCAAATCTGTAAACATCTTAACATGTGGAAGATGAAAGTTTTGCCAACGCTGAACAAGGATGAAGGAGGAACAGATGTGTGGAGCTACTGCAGAAAGGAAGGCATGACCTAACACACACATACACAGACACACACACACACACACACACACACACACACACACCCAAACACACAAGAGTTCTTGCTTTTTTGAGAGTCTGGTATATCAATGACACCAAACTTAATAAATGCGGGATCTCCCAACTGAAAACCTGTCTAAATTCACACGAACAAACTCAAACAAAAGCTTAGCTAAGTGAAAGGTGTTTGGGTGTTAGACCTGCTCCTGGCCTGCAGGGTACGCCATTATGTGACAATCTGGATTTAGGACCTTCCCTGCTAATGCTAGTTGCTACCCCAGTGGGATTAGCTGCTGTGGGAGGCGAGCCCCCACACCATTCCCTCCCTCCTTGTATTAGAGCTTCCCTGGTGATCTGCCCTAATCGTGTCCCACAAACCCGAAGGGAGGTTGGGATTTTGCACTCATTCGTCCTGGGAGGCTGCAGTTTACTCTGATTAAAATGGATTAAACCCTGTGCACACACTCACACACACACACACACACACACACACACACACACACACACACACAGAGGCAGTGAGCACTACACTCCTACACTTGATATGTGTTGTTTTCTAGCACACTTGATGTGTTGTTTTCCAGTACATTTGATGTACGTGTTGTTTTCTAGTGCACTTGATGTAAGTGTTGTTTTCTAGCACACTTGATGTGCTGTTTTCCAGTACATTTGATGTAAGTGTTGTTTTCTAGTGAATTTGATGTAAGTGTTTTTTCTTCTGAAAGGCAACCTGAAATGTTCAGGTCATGACTCTTATTTCAGCAGAGAGCCAGTTTAATACTAAGAGAACCATAACCAGTGTCTAGTCCACAGAGCTGTGAGGCACAAACACAGCTTCTGCTTCTCTGGCCTCCTCTTCCACTAATCCTCATTCATTCTCCACCTACTTCTCCCTCTGCCTGTATCACTCCTCCATCTATCACTCCTCTCTCCCTCGCTCCCTCACTCCTTCTCTCCCTCTCTCCATCTCCATCTTTCTCTCTGTGCATGCGCAAGTTAATGATCATGCTGCAATGTTGTTTTTAACTTAGGCAGTCTGAGTTAATCAGCTGTAAGAAAACATCTCTTACATTTGGGTGTTCAGGTCTCCACCCGCGAGAGCTGTGTGACTGAGCATGTGTGTGTTCAGGTCTCCACCTGCGAGAGCTCTGTGACTAAGCGTGTGTGTGTTCAGGTCTCCACCTGCGAGAGCTCTGTGACTGAGTGTGTGTGTGTTCATGTCTCCACCTGCGAGAGCTCTGTGACTGAGCGTGTGTGTGTTCAGGTCTCCACCTGCGAGAGCTCTGTGACTGAGCGTGTGTGTGTTCAGGTCTCCACCTGCGAGAGCTCTGTTACTGAGCGTGTGTGTGTTCAGGTCTCCACCTGCGAGAGCTCTGTGACTGAGTATGTAGTATGTAGTATACAGTATATAGTATATAGTATGTAGTATGTAGTATATAGTATGTAGTGTGTAGTATATAGTATGTAGTGTGTAGTATGTAGTATGTAGTATACAGTATATAGTATATAGTATGTAGTATGTAGTATATAGTATGTAGTGTGTAGTATATAGTATGTAGTATGTAGTATACAGTATATAACATATAGTATGTAGTATGTAGTATATAGTATGTAGTGTGTAGTATACAATATGTAGTATGTAGTATATAGTATGTAGTATGTAGTATACAGTATATAGTATATAGTATGTAGTCAGTAGTATGTAGACAGCACTGGTCTAACCATATATCCTTCTGCTGTCTCCAGAGTCTATGTCAAAGGAAGGGGACATGTGAGACACTTCAGCCTGGCGGGGCTGAAATGGGACTGTTGCTTGGTTGGTTTGTTTATGGTTTTAATGGGGTAATGGCAGCCTTGTCCTGGGTCAGCTTGGCTTTGCTCACTGCCATGTCTCAGCTCAGAGGACTTTTTCTTTCTCTGTCTTTGTGTCTCTCTTTTCATCTCTCTCTCTCTCTCTCTCTCTCTCTCTCTCTCTCTCTCAACATTCAGCTCAGCGATATCGAGCTTTCCTCTTTTCTTTTCTCTTTTTGCCATCTGTTCTAATGGGCTGATGGACGGACACTGCGCAGGTGTGGGTGTGTGTGGACTGTCACGAGGCCCCGTGACCCGCCTCAGGTCACGCTCGGTGCTGCCCCATGCAGACCCCCCTCCACCACACACGTTAGGCACGAGCTCGGCGGAGAAGTGCCACCTTCACGCTACTCTCCATAATCCTCCTTCCGACTTAGAAAGATGTGTTGTTTTTTTTTGCCAAGCGGAACCAACATGTGCAGAGCTCAGATACAATATTCAGCACACAGTGAATACATTATTAGGCAAAGGAGATATTAAAGGTAGAAAATATCCATCTTCTGCGCCATTAGACGCTTTAGCAGTCTGGCATAGAAGGCGAGAGGACACCTTAATGCCAGAGGTTGCCATGTCTCCCCTGGTACTGAAGACCCCTCTCTGAGAGGGCAGAAATCCTGCTCCACAATAAGTATGAACTTGGCGCAGTCTGACACGGGGAGTTCTGAAATTCAAGACGCCTCAAGCACACGTCTCCACGGTAACATGCGGTTGGTCGTAACAGGCAAAGGGTTCGAGGGAATTCATTAACTGGAGCACAAACGTCACCAGCACGGTGCTCCTTACACACAGAGGGGCGTGTGTATGTAGTGACCCACCCAGAGGGGGAGATCGTCCACTCACAGGCCTAAGAAGATGATTCATATTCAGGGTGTCGCGGCTGTGAGTGTCCTTGCTGTTGAAGTCCCTTCTGGGGCAGATGATGAAGACAGATTTGGACAACACACACACACACACACACACACACACACACACACACACACACACACACACACACACACACACACACACACACACACACTAACAAGCAGACATTTAGAGTAACAGCTGTATACAAGCACATCGCATGCGCTAGACAGTGCTAGATAAATGCTGAGTAAGTTTGATGAACCTAGTCTTCTAATCTATAGAACAGATGCCTGACCTAATTCTCTTTAAAGAAGATTGGCCTAGGGGCTGTCTAACAATGCCCTCCACACCTCGTTGTTTCTGTCTGGCTCACACACAGGGCAGCACCATTTTGAGGGTGACCACAACCTCCGCCGAGGAAGGCTGCTCCTCTTCATTGCTCCCCATGCCCCCTCGCTGCTGACCAGCTCTGGCACAGGAGCTGTCTCCCTGCTCCCTGCTCCCTGCTCACTCTGTCTCCCTGCTCCCTGCTCCCTGCTCACTCTGTCTCCCTGCTCACTTTTCACTGCTCACTCTGTCTCCCTGCTCCCTGCTCACTCTGTCTCCCTGCTCCCTGCTCACTTTGTCTCCCTGCTCCCTGCTCACTCTGTCTCCCTGCTCCCTGCTCCCTGCTCACTCTGTCTCCCTGCTCCCTGCTCCCTGCTCACCTTGTCTCCCTGCTCACTTTTCACTGCTCGCTCTGTCTCCCTGCTCCCTGCTCCCTGCTCACTCTGTCTCCCTGCTCCCTGCTCACTCTGTCTCCCTGCTCACTGCTCACTCTGTCTCCCTGCTCCCTGCTCCCTGCTCACTCTGTCTCCCTGCTCCCTGCTCACTCTGTCTCCCTGCTCCCTGCTCCCTGCTCACTCTGTCTCCCTGCTCCCTGCTCACTCTGTCTCCCTGCTCCCTGCTCCCTGCTCACTCTGTCTCCCTGCTCCCTGCTCACTCTGTCTCCCTGCTCACTGCTCCCTGCTCACTGCTCCCTGCTCACTCTGTCTCCCTGCTCACTGCTCACTGCTCACTCTGTCTCCCTGCTCCCTGCTCACTCTGTCTCCCTGCTCCCTGCTCCCTGCTCACTCTGTTTCCCTGCTCCCTGCTCACTCTGTCTCCCTGCTCTTGTTCCCTGCTCACTGCTCCCTGCTCACTCTGTCTCCCTGCTCACTGCTCACTGCTCACTCTGTCTCCCTGCTCCCTGCTCACTCTGTCTCCCTGCTCCCTGCTCACGCTGTCTCCCTGCTCCCTGCTCACTCTGTCTCCCTGCTCCCTGCTCACTCTGTCTCCCTGCTCACTGCTCCCTGCTCACTCTGTCTCACTGTTTGCTCTGTCTCCCTGCTCACTGCTCACTCTGTCTCCCTGCTCACTGCTCACTCTGTCTCCCTGCTCACTGCTCACTGCTCACTCTGTCTCCCTGCTCCCTGCTCACTCTGTCTCCCTGCTCCCTGCTCACTCTGTCTCCCTGCTCCCTGCTCACGCTGTCTCCCTGCTCCCTGCTCACTCTGTCTCCCTGCTCCCTGCTCACTCTGTCTCCCTGCTCACTGCTCCCTGCTCACTCTGTCTCACTGTTTGCTCTGTCTCCCTGCTCACTACTCACTCTGTCTCACTGCTCACTCTGTCTCCCTGCTCACTGCTCACTCTGTCTCACTGCTCACTGTGGATATAAAACCTCAATTCCATTCACTCCCATTGTATCTAGTCTTAAAATTTTACAGCAGTGATAACAACAGATAGTGGCTCCAAAAAAAGACCTCAGAAAAATGCAGCCAAGCTGTGGCTAGAGCCAGTGTTCCCTACGGTACACTCTTAAGATAGCGCTTCTCATTACAGCCTACCAAACCATCTGCAATAAGTGCTGTTTACTAGTTTTCTTAACGTCTGCTCTTGGGAACGTTGGTAGTTATTTTGTTGAGTCTCTCTTTGCTATCAGGCAGCAGGTAGGTTTTAAAGCGCTAACATGGCCAGGCCGAAGCGCTGGGTGTGGAGTGAGAGTCTGGGTGTGTGTGTTGCAGATGGAACACGCCCCTGCAGGTCCACTTCTGGCTGGGACTGTGATGAAGTCGGACTGCTTCCGAACAGCTGGAGTATGGCTTTGAGCTGCTCCAGGCCTGACTCAACTACATCCGGTCATCCAGAAAAGCTGTAGTCCCCGATGGAGCTCTGGGTGGCGCTGTGAGAAAGTTGGTGGTGAGAAGCAGTCGGTCAGCACCAGGGCAGGTAAGAGCAGGGTATGCCTCGGTTGCTGTATAAGTCCTGTTTAATATTTGAAAATAATCCCTCGGTGAGGGCATAATTGCATCACTCTGAGCAGGACAGGAGCGTGGTGAAATGCAATCACATTTAGTGTGTCCTCAATCATAGCAAGTAAACCCTCTTTGTATTTAACCAATTTGCTTTGGCAATAAATGTATCACACTATCAGCTCACTCCCTCCTATCACACTTTATCAGCTCACTTTCTCATATCACACTTTATCAGCTCACTTTCTCATATCACACTATATCAGCACACTTCCTCATATCACACTATATCAGCACACTTCCTCATATCACACTATATCTGCATCTCTTCACTGTTTTCACGATGGTCAGAGAAAAAAACATCCTCCAGATGGTGCCGAGCACTTCCAGGTGTGGGAACAACCTGCACGCATTTCTAATCCCACAGAACATGGCCGACAGCAGCAAACTCACAGAAGCCAACTTTTAAAAAGAGCTGAAACCCACATTTCATGCCCACCTCACGCCCACCTCACGCCCACCTCACGCCCACATCACGCCCAGCTCACGCACATTTCATGCCCACATCACGCCCACCTCACACCCACCTCACGCCCACATCACGCCCACATCAAAGCCATGTCTAATGTAATGGAAACTTGGATGTACTGATTTCATTTGAAAATGGCAGACAGTTTGTGTCTTTGTACACCAGTAAGGACAGACTCTTACACCACACACCAGTCTGTTATTTTCTGTATCTTATAACTTCTGACACTAATCTTTACTGAAAGAGCAGGCAGAAAGGACACATTCCATCTCTACAGAGGTCTGGAGGTCTGGAGCATTCAAGGATTAAAAACAGGAAGATTAAAGTTCACTCATACACCAGCTGAAGGCTCGGAATTCACAGACTCTGAAGTGCCAAAGCACTGTGTAGACAGCATGAGAGAGTAGGCCACAATTTAGCCACCCGCAAGGACATTCTAACATTACCTCACTAAAGACAGAGAGAGAGAGAGAGAGAGAGAGAGAGAGAGAGAGAGAGAGAGCGCTCTGTCAGGGTCAAATTTCTGTTGCTTTTCAATTTGGTTCACTTTGAAGGCCACCTTTCCTTTATTCTTTGGTCTACACAGACACACACACACACACACACACACACACACACACACAGCCTCCCGTTGTGCCATCGTTTGACCTGAATGTGGTGTTGACACATGTCACGACTCTGGAGAGTTCCCTATAAAGCTGTTCTTCTCTCACAAGAATCCTGCCATAATACTAGCAGATCCTTCACATGCCAACATGCCTACATATCCACACTCCACACACACCCACACAGGCCCACACCCCACACACCCACACCCCACATGCCCACACACACCCACACACACCAGCACCCTACACACCCACACACACCCACACAGGCCCACACCCCACACACCCACACACACCCACACCCCACACACCCACACACGCCAGCACCCCACACACCCACACACATCCACACCCCACACGCCCACACGCCCACACACACCCACACACGCCAGCACCCTACACACCCACACACACCCACACCCCACACGCCCACACACACCCACACACGCCAGCACCCTACACACCCACACGCACCCACACCCCACATGCCCACACACACCCACACACGTCAGCACCCTACACACCCACACCCCACACGCCCACACACGCCAGCACCCTACACACCCACACACACCCATACCCCACATGCCCACACAGAACCACACACGCCAGTACCTCACACGCCAAATTCACACACACACGCCAATACCTCACATGCCCACAAACACCCACATATGGCAGTACCTCGCACGCACACCAGCACCCCACATGCCTACACACACCCACACACGCCAGTAACTCACACACCTACACACACCCATACATGCCAGCACCTCACACGCCCACACAAACCCACTTGGCTACACACCCCACACACACCCGCACACACCCCCACACATCCACACACTCTGCCATGCTGGGGCAAGTTAACATGCTGGATATGATGCTGCTCTCTGGGGCTCCTCATGCCTGTATGCACAAACTGTTCAAACACATTCAAGTCAGAATGTAAACACCTACCCTGAACGCTTGGAAAAATGATTTTTTCCTGCCTTATGTAAGTGAAAGTAAAGAGTTAAGGGTTACTTTAAAAAGTTAAGTGTTACTTTAAGAGTTAAGTGTTACTTGTACCAGTATCAGGGTCTACAGGTGTACTCGTACACGTATCAAGGTCTTCTGATGTACTCATACCAGTATCAGGGTCTTCTGGTGTACTTGTACCAGTATCAGGGTCTTCTGGTGTACTTGTACCAGTATCAGGGTCTTCAGGTGTACACATACCAGTATCAGGGTCTTCAGGTGTATTTGTAGCAGTCTCAGGGTCTTCAGGTGTACTCATACCAGTATCAGGGTCTTCCAGTGTAAAGAGTTAAGTGTTACTTTAAGGGTTAAGTGTTACTTTAAGAGTTAAGTGTTACTTGTACTAGTATCAGGGTATTCAGACAAACTTGTAAACCAGTAACAGTGTCTTTCTCTGTCATCTTTACCATGACAGGTCACAACTCAACAACTCGTTACAGCCGCAGGAGGTGAAGCAGTTATTTACTGGGAGGCTGTCACTGCCACGCCATTCCCCTTCAGCTACATGCCAGCGGGGAAGCTGCTTTAGGGAGTCCCTGAGCTTAACATGCACTAAACATCTCACTGGGCCAGTGATGGGAATGCAGCTTGCTGTAAGTATTCACTTTATTGAGGGTTTGTAGCTCGATCAAAGCAATGCCCAGCACTTCACTTGTATACTGCACCATCGCTCCGAGTAATCCATCTTCCATTGTCCTGCTTGCTATGCTTTCTATTATACAGTGCACTGAATGGTGTGGAGCATGGCGCCGCCCTGCAGGTCCATACCCAGTATAACACAAACAGTCAGAGCTAAGGCTTGGCCACCCTCCCCTATCCAAACTCCCTCTTCTGCTGTCTCCAGAGTGGACAAGCTCTTCAATTTAGGAATTTATGAATTCATGCATTTAGAGTAGCTCATCTCCTCTCTCTCTCTCTCTCTCTCTCTCTCTCTCACACACACACACACACACACACACACACACACACACACACACACCTCTTTATTAATAGGAATGCTAAATGACCCTTATGCTATTACTGCACTGTAACAAAGAGTTTAGTAGATTTAGAACAGAAGTCAGGGGAAAAATTGATTGATTACTGATCATTAATCAGCCAATCTTACACGCAAGCAAGCAAACACACTCACATACCTACACACACACCCACACACCTAGCTAGTGATGTACACTGTGCTGTGTGATGGATGCTCTCACTAGCTCTTGGGTCTGAGAGGCTCAACTGCGCAGGACACTTTATCTTCACTGGTAGAACTGGGAAACACCAGCAGAGATGTTTCCCCTTTCAGATAATGTGCCCAACGGCAGTTGCTTCCAGACTCCCTCTCTCTCTCTCTCTCTCTCTCTCTCTCTCCCCCTCTCTCTCTATCTCTGTTTCTCTCCTCCACTGGCCTCTAAGAGCTTGGAAGTGATCTGAGTGCAGATATACAGCAGTGAGCAGACCGCTGTATCCCATAATCTCTTCCAGGCCTTCTCCCTCTCTCCCTCTCTCTCTCCCCATCTCTTCCCACATGCACACACGGGGGGAGCTCCAGACTGTGTCTCTTACAGCCCTGCTCTGTGTTAATCAGACTGCTCCTGATGGCTCTTTCTTCTCTCAGTGCATCAGCATGCGACTCTAATGCCACACGTGAGGCGTGCACGGAGCCTCTGGCCTTCTACGTGCACACTCTGTCCAGTGCTCGTGCACGTGCCTCTCACATGTGCACACATACATCAATATGAGAGGCCCATTTGGTTTTCTCAATTATTTAAACCAACTGACACACACCTCCCTCATGCGCACCTCCCTCACGCACACCTCCCCCACACAACTCCCTCACGCTCACCTCCCTCATACACACCTCCCCCACACACACCTCCCTCACGCACATGTCCCTCACACACACCTCCCTTACACACACCCTCTCACGCACACCTCCCTCACGCACACCTCCCCCACACACACCTCCTTCTCATACACCTCTCCGACACACACCTCCCTAACACACATGGCAGCACTCATCAATCCGTCTGCATCCGAACAGGAATCCAATCTTGGGAGCTATGCCTTTAATCCCTGTTCCAGTCCTTCTCTTCCAATCCTTAAACCAGATTTAAAGCACCCACCTCGTCCAAAAAGAATCCCTGAAAACAGCAAAACCCCCACTGTGTGCAGACATGTTCCAAGGACACAGTTATGATTAATAAACTAGACTGAAATGGGTGATGTCCACAAGTACAAGACCTGGATGTTCATAAGGTTATCAAGAGTTGAAGAGATAGATACAAATTAGCGGTGGGACACAAATATCATAATAACTCTAACAAAATAGGGAAATCATAGGACAACGACATGCAGTCTTTCACTAAAACCGAACAGTAAATAGCTTTGGGTATTTATTTGGCTGTAAATGTAATTTTAGGGCCTTATTGTGGAGTTATATATGGACAACATAAAGATTTAACCATTCCACTGATATCATGATATACACAGGACCAACAATTCACCAGAAAGAGCGAGAGAGAATAACAAGAAGGAAACATCAAATAATCTGATTTTCCCTTTCACATGAATAAATCTCTGTTCACAAGAGATGAAGAGATATAGTTGTTCTGAAACACAAATATCACCTGTGTATTGATCGAATAGTGAAATGTGACATCTGAGGTGGTTTGGGCGGTGGGGGGGAGATGAAGCTGACAGAGACCCCTGCAGTCCTGTGTCTGTTTGTGAAAAGATGACTGGAAATCAAGCTGTCCTTAATAACAAATAAACTTTACACAAAACTGTTGAACAGCAAACACAAATCTTGGCTGCATTCCCAAAACAGAATTCACAAAAAAGCAGGGTATGCCTCGGTTGCTGTATAAGTTCTGTTTGATATTTGAAAATATCAAATGGGTGTGTGTGTGTGTGTGTGTGTGTGTGTGTGTGTGTGTGTGTGTGTGTGTGTGTGTGCGTGGGTGGGTGTGTGTTTGTGTGTGTGTGCGCGGGTGTGTGTGTGTGCGTGCGTGGGTGTGTGTGTTTGTGTGTGTGCGCGCGGGTGGGTGTGGGTTGTACAGCTTCCATTGCTCTTTTCTGTACCAGCCACTGAAATCTCTGTACATCTGCACCTGAGCTCTACACACCCGCACACACACACACAAACACACACACAAACACACACATGCACGCACGCACACCTACACACATGCCAAATTACACTTCATGCATTTATATGCAGGAAGGCAGCAAATGCCACTTTATTGCCATGAAAGAAAACAGAGAACGAGTAACCGCATCTGCACCTGAGCTGTGTGTGTGTTTATGTGTGTGTGTGTGTTTGTGCGTGCGTGCGTGTCTGTGTCTGTGTCTGAGTGTGTGTGTAGCTCAGGTGCAGATTTACAGACTTATCAATTTGTGAAATACATGGATTATCATTGCTCAACCTGGTTACCATGGCAACCAGGGGCTGAGGAAATTGAATAATTAATAATTTGTGTGTGTGGCCATAGTTTGTGGTCACTACAGCTGGACAAAAAGCTACAAAAATCCCAGAAGAGATACCAGTGTGCACACACACACACACACACACACACACACACACACACACACACACACACACACACACACACACACACGCACGCATGCACACCTGAATTAATTCAGTATTAAAAATGACATTTATGACATTCCATCTGTCACAGCTGAGGTTCAAAGCTCATCACCACAGCATACAAGTATGTAAGTGTAAGTGTAAGTGTGTGTGTGTGTGTGTGTGTGTGTGTGTCTGCAGCACTGGGAACACTTTTAAAGTCATTCAGAATCAAATATCAATGCTACACTCAGACCTG